>NW_024544665.1:0-64439 GCF_018167655.1 Microtus oregoni
GCTCAGTACTCGGGGTGCTGGGTGCTCAGTGCTCAGGGTGCTGGGTGCTCAGTGCTAGGTGTGCTGGGTGCTCAGTGCTGAGGGTGCTGGCTACTCAGTGCTCAGGGTGCTGGGTGCTCAGTACTCAGGGTGCTAGGTGCTCAGTACTCAGGGTGCTCAGTGCTCAGTACTCAGCGTGCTGGGTGCTCAGTGCTCAGGGTCCTCGGTGCTCAGTACTCAGGGTGCTCAGTGCTCAGTACTCAGCGTTCTTTGTGCTCAGTGCTCAGGGTGCTGGGTGCTCAGTACTCAGGGTGCTGGGTGCTCAGTACTCATGCTGCTGGGTTCTCAGTACTCAGGGTGCTGTGTGCTCAGTGCTCGGGGTGCTCGGTGATCAGTACTCAGGGTGCTGTGTGCTCAGTGCTCAGGGTGCTGGGTACTCAGTGCTCAGGGTGCTGGGTGCTCAGTGCTCAGGGTGCTGGGGGCTCAGTGCTCAGGGTGCTGGGTGATCAGTGCTCGGGGGTCCTGGGTACTCAGTGCTTGGGGTGCTGGGTGCTCAGTACTCAGGGTGTTCGGTACTCAGTTCTCAGGGTGCTCAGTGCTCAATACTCAGGGTGCTGGTTGCTCAGTGCTCGGGGTGCTCGGTGCTCAGTACTCAGGGTGCTGGGTGCTCAGTACTCAGGGTGCTGGGTGCTCAGTACTCAGGGTGCTGGGTGCTCAGTACTCAGGGTGCTGGGTTCTCAGTGCTCAAGGTGCTGCGTGCTCAGTACTCAGGGTGCTGGGTGCGCAGTACTCAGGGTGCTCCGTGCTCAGTACTCAGGGTGCTGGGTGCTCAGTGCTCAGGGTGCTGGGTACTCAGTACTCAGGGTGCTGGGTGCTCAGTACTCAGGGTGCTGGGTGCTCAGTGCTCAGGGTGCTGGGTGCTCAGTGCTCAGGGTGCTGTGTACTCAGTACTCAGGGTGCTGGGTGCTCAGTGCTCAGGGTGCTGGGTGCTCAGTGCTCAGGGTGCTCAGTGCTCAGTGCTCAGTACTCAGGGTGCTTGGTGCTCAGTACTCAGGGTGCTGGGTGCTCAGTGCTCGGGGTACCTGGTGCTCAGTGCTCGGGGTGCTCGGTGCTCAGTACTCAGGGTGCTGAGTGCTCAGTGCTCAGGGTGCTGGGTGCTCAGTGCTCAGGGTGCTGGGTGCTCAGTACTCAGGGTGCTGGGTGCTCAGTGCTCAGCGTGCTTGATGCTCAGTACTAAGGGTGCTGGGTGCTCAGTGCTCAGGGTGCTGGGTGCTCAGTGCTCGGGGTGCTGGGTGCTCCGTACTCAGGGTGCTGGGTGCTCAGTACTCGGGGTGCTGGGTGCTCAGTGCTCAGCGTGCTGGGTGCTCAGTACTCAGGGTGCTCGGTGCTCAGTACTCAGGGTGCTGGGTTCTCAGTACTCAGGGTGCTGGGTGCACAGTGCTAGGGGTGCTGGGTGCTCAGTGCTCGGGGTCTGGGTGCTCAGTACTCAGGGTGCTGGGTGCTCAGTACTCAGGGTGCTCTGTGCTCAGGGCTCAGGATGCTGGGTGCTCAGTGCTCTGGGTGCTGGGTGCTCCCGTTCTCAGGGTGCTGGGTGCTCAGTGCTCAGAGTGCTGGGTGCTCAGTGATCGGGGTGATGGGTGCTGAGTGCTCAGGGTGCTGGGTGCTCAGTGCTCGGGGTGCTCGGTGCTCAGTGCTCAGGGTCCTGGGTGCTCAGTACTCAGGGTGCTGGGTGCTTAGTACTCAGGGTGCTCAGTGCTCAGTACACAGGGTGCTGGGTGCTCAGTGCTCGGGGTGCTGGGTGCTCAGTGCTCAGTACTCAGGGTGCTGGGTGCTCAGTGCTCAGGGTGCTGGGTGCTCAGTGCTCAGGGTGCTGGGTGCCCAGTGCTCGGGGAGCTCGGTGCTCAGAACTCAGGGTGCTGGGTGCTCAGTACTCAGGGTGCTGGGTGCTCATTCTCGGGGTGCTGGGTGCTCAGTGCTCGGGGTGCTGGGTGCTCAGTACCCAGGGTGCTGGGGGCTCAGTACTCAGGGTGCTGGGTGCTCAGTACTCAGGGTGCTCGGTTCTCAGTACTCAGGGTGCTGGGTGCTCATTCTCGAGGTGCTGGGTGCTCAGTGCTCGGGGTGCTGGGTGCTCAGTACTCAGGGTGCTGGGGGCTCAGTACTCAGGTTGCTGGGTGCTCAGTACTCAGGGTGATGTGTTCTCAGTACTCAGGGTGCTGGGTGCTCAGTGCTCGGGGTGCTGTGTGCTCAGTTCTCGGGGTGCTCAGTACTCAGGGTGCTGGGTGCTCAGTACTCAGGGTGCTCAGTACTCAGGGTGCTGGGTTCTCAGTGCTCAGGGTGCTGGGTGCTCAGTACTCAGGGTGCTGGGTGCTCAGTACTCAGGTGCTCCGTGCTCAGTACTCAGGGTGCTGGGTGCTCAGTGCTCAGGGAGCTGGGTACTCAGTACTCAGGGTGCTGGGTGCTCAGTACTCAGGGTGCTGGGTGCTCAGTGCTCAGGGTGCTGGGTGCTCAGTGCTCAGGGTGCTGGGTGCTCAGTACTCAGGGTGCTGGGTGCTCAGTGCTAAGGTGATCGGTGCTCAGTACTCAGGGTGCTCAGTACTCAGGGTGCTGGGTGCTCAGTGCTCAGGGTGCTGGGTGCTCAGTCCTCAGGGTGCTCCGTGCTCAGGGTGCTGGGTGCTCAGTGCTCGGGGTGCTGGGTGCTCAGTACTCAGGGTGCTCAGTACTCAGGGTGCTGGGTGCTCAGTGCTCGGGATGCTGGGTGCTCAGTGCTCAGGGTGATCGGTGCTCAGTACTCAGGGTTCTGGGTGCTCAGTACTCAGGGTGCTGGGGTGCTCAGTGCTCAGGGTGCTGGGTGCTCAGTGCTCAGGGTGCTGGGTGCTCAGTACTCAGGGTGCTGGGTGCTCAGTGCTAAGGTGATCGGTGCTCAGTACTCAGGGTGCTCAGTACTCAGGGTGCTGGGTGCTCAGTGCTCAGGGTGCTGGGTGCTCAGTCCTCAGGGTGCTCCGTGCTCAGGGTGCTGGGTGCTCAGTGCTCGGGGTGCTGGGTGCTCAGTACTCAGGGTGCTCAGTACTCAGGGTGCTGGGTGCTCAGTGCTCGGGATGCTGGGTGCTCAGTGCTCAGGGTGATCGGTGCTCAGTACTCAGGGTTCTGGGTGCTCAGTACTCGGGGTGCTGGGTGCTCAGTACTCAGGGTGCTGGGTGCTCAGTCCTCAGGGTGCTCAGTGCTCAGGGTGCTGGGTGCTCAGTACTCAGGGTGCTGGGTTCTCAGTACTCAGGTTGCTGGGTGCACAGTGCTAGGGGTGCTGGGTGCTCAGTGCTCGGGGTCTGGGTGCTCAGTACTCAGGGTGCTGGGTGCTCAGTACTCAGGATGCTCTGTGCTCAGTGCTCAGGGTGCTGGGTGCTCAGTGCTCTGGGTGCTGGGTGCTCCGTGCTCAGGGTGCTGGGTGCTCAGTGCTCAGGGAGCTGGGTGCTCAGTGATCGGGGTGATGGGTGCTGAGTGCTCAGGGTGCTGGGTGCTCAGTGCTCGGGGTGCTCGGTGCTCAGTGCTCAGGGTCCTGGGTGCTCAATACTCAGGGTGCTGGGTGCTCAGTGCTCGGGGTACCTGGTGCTCAGTGCTCGGGGTGCTCGGTGCTCAGTACTCAGGGTGCTGAGTGCTCAGTGCTCAGGGTGCTGGGTGCTCAGTGCTCAGGGTGCTGGGTGCTCAGTACTCAGGGTGCTGGGTGCTCAGTGCTCAGCGTGCTTGATGCTCAGTACTAAGGGTGTTGGGTGCTCAGTGCTCAGGGTGCTGGGTGCTCAGTGCTCGGGGTGCTGGGTGCTCCGTACTCAGGGTGCTGGGTGCTCAGTACTCGGGGTGCTGGGTGCTCAGTGCTCAGCGTGCTGGGTGCTCAGTACTCAGGGTGCTCGGTGCTCAGTACTCAGGGTGCTGGGTTCTCAGTACTCAGGGTGCTGGGTGCACAGTGCTAGGGGTGCTGGGTGCTCAGTGCTCGGGGTCTGGGTGCTCAGTACTCAGGGTGCTGGGTGCTCAGTACTCACGGTGCTCTGTGCTCAGGGCTCAGGATGCTGGGTGATCAGTGCTCTGGGTGCTGGGTGCTCCGTTCTCAGGGTGCTGGGTGCTCAGTGCTCAGAGTGCTGGGTGCTCAGTGATCGGGGTGATGGGTGCTGAGTGCTCAGGGTGCTGGGTGCTCAGTGCTCGGGGTGCTCGGTGCTCAGTGCTCAGGGTCCTGGGTGCTCAGTACTCAGGGTGCTGGGTGCTTAGTACTCAGGGTGCTCAGTGCTCAGTACACAGGGTGCTGGGTGCTCAGTGCTCGGGGTGCTGGATGCTCAGTGCTCAGTACTCAGGGTGCTGGGTGCTCAGTGCTCAGGGTGCTGGGTGCTCAGGGTGCTGGGTGCCCAGTGCTCGGGGAGCTCGGTGCTCAGAACTCAGGGTGCTGGGTGCTCAGTACTCAGGGGTGCTGGGTGCTCATTCTCGGGGTGCTGGGTGCTCAGTGCTCCGGGTGCTGGGTGCTCAGTACTCAGGGTGCTGGGGGCTCAGTACTCAGGGTGCTGGGTGCTCAGTACTCAGGGTGCTCGGTTCTCAGTACTCAGGGTGCTGGGTGCTCATTCTCGAGGTGCTGGGTGCTCAGTGCTCGGGGTGCTGGGTGCTCAGTACTCAGGGTGCTGGGGCTCAGTACTCAGGTTGCTGGGTGCTCAGTACTCAGGGTGATGTGTTCTCAGTACTCAGGGTGCTGGGTGCTCAGTGCTCGGGGTGCTGTGTGCTCAGTTCTCGGGGTGCTCAGTACTCAGGGTGCTGGGTGCTCAGTACTCAGGGTGCTGGGTGCTCAGTGCTCGGGGTGCTCGGTGCTCAGTACTCGGGGTGCTGGGTGCTCAGCACTCGGGGTGCTGTGTGCTCAGTGCTCAGGGTGCTGGGTGCTCAGTGCTCGGGGTGCTGGGTGCTCAGTGCTGAGGGTGCTGGCTACTCAGTGCTCAGGGTGCTGGGTGCTCAGTACTCAGGGTGCTAGGTGCTCAGTACTCAGGGTGCTCAGTGCTCAGTACTCAGCGTGCTGGGTGCTCAGTGCTCAGGGTCCTCGGTGCTCAGTACTCAGGGTGCTCAGTGCTCAGTACTCAGCGTGCTTTGTGCTCAGTGCTAAGGGTACTGGGTGCTCAGTACTCAGGGTGCTGGGGTGCTCAGTACTCATGGTGCTGGGTGCGCAGTACTCAGGGTGCTGTGTGCTCAGTGCTCGGGGTGCTCGGTGCTCAGTACTCAGGGTGCTGGGTGCTCAGTACTCAGGGTGCTGGGTGCTCAGTACTCGGGGTGCTGGGTGCTCAGTGCTCAGCGTTCTGGGTGCTCAGTACTCAGGGTGCTCGGTGCTCAGTACTCAGGGTGCTGGGTTCTCAGTACTCAGGGTGCTGGGTGCACAGTGCTAGGGGTGCTGGGTGCTCAGTGCTCGGGGTCTGGGTGCTCAGTACTCAGGGTGCTGGGTGCTCAGTACTCAGGGTGCTCTGTGCTCAGGCTCAGGATGCTGGGTGCTCAGTGCTCTGGGTGCTGGGTGCTCCGTTCTCAGGGTGCTGGGTGCTCAGTGCTCAGAGTGCTGGGTGCTCAGTGATCGGGGTGATGGGTGCTGAGTGCTCAGGGTGCTGGTTGCTCAGTGCTCGGTGTGCTCGGTGCTCAGTGCTCAGGGTCCTGGGTGCTCAGTACTCAGGGTGCTGGGTGCTTAGTACTCAGGGTGCTCAGTGCTCAGTACACAGGGTGCTGGGTGCTCAGTGCTCGGGGTGCTGGGTGCTCAGTGCTCAGTACTCAGGGTGCTGGGTGCTCAGTGCTCAGGGTGCTGGGTGCTCAGTGCTCAGGGTGCTGGGTGCCCAGTGCTCGGGGAGCTCGGTGCTCAGAACTCAGGGTGCTGGGTGCTCAGTACTCAGGGTGCTGGGTGCTCATTCTCGGGGTGCTGGGTGCTCAGTGCTCGGGGGTGCTGGGTGCTCAGTACTCAGGGTGCTGGGGGCTCAGTACTCAGGGTGCTGGGTGCTCAGTACTCAGGGTGCTCGGTTCTCAGTACTCAGGGTGCTGGGTGCTCATTCTCGAGGTGCTGGGTGCTCAGTGCTCGGGGTGCTGGGTGCTCAGTACTCAGGGTGCTGGGGGCTCAGTACTCAGGATGCTGGGTGCTCAGTACTCAGGGTGATGTGTTCTCAGTACTCAGGGTGCTGGGTGCTCAGTGCTCGGGGTGCTGTGTGCTCAGTTCTCGGGGTGCTCAGTACTCAGGGTGCTGGGTGCTCAGTACTCAGGGTGCTGGGTGCTCAGTGCTCGGGTGCTCGGTGCTCAGTACTCGGGGTGCTGGGTGCTCAGTACTCGGGGTGCTGGGTGCTCAGTGCTCAGGGTGCTGGGTGCTCAGTGCTCGGGGTGCTGGGTGCTCAGTGCTGAGGGTGCTGGCTACTCAGTGCTCAGGGTGCTGGGTGCTCAGTACTCAGGGTGCTAGGTGCTCAGTACTCAGGGGTGCTCAGTGCTCAGTACTCAGCGTGCTGGGTGCTCAGTGCTCAGGGTCCCTCGGTGCTCAGTACTCAGGGTGCTCAGTGCTCAGTACTCAGCGTGCTTTGTGCTCAGTGCTAAGGGTACTGGGTGCTCAGTACTCAGGGTGCTGGGTGCTCAGTACTCATGGTGCTGGGTGCGCAGTACTCAGGGTGCTGTGTGCTCAGTGCTCAGGGTGCTCGGTGCTCAGTACTCAGGGTGCTGGGTGCTCAGTACTCAGGGTGCTGGTGCTCAGTACTCAGGGTGCTGGGTGCTCAGTACTCAGGGTGCTGGGTTCTCAGTGCTCAGGGTGCTGGGTGCTCAGTACTCATGCTGCTGGGTTCTCAGTACTCAGGGTGCTGTGTGCTCAGTGCTCGGGGTGCTCGGTGCTCAGTACTCAGGGTGCTGGGTGCTCAGTACTCATGCTGCTGGGTTCTCAGTACTCAGGGTGCTGTGTGCTCAGTGCTCGGGGTGCTCGGTGATCAGTACTCAGGGTGCTGTGTGCTCAGTGCTCGGGGTGCTCGGTGCTCAGTACTCAGGGTGCTGGGTGCTCAGTACTCATGCTGCTGGGTTCTCAGTACTCAGGGTGCTGTGTGCTCAGTGCTCGGGGTGCTCGGTGATCAGTACTCAGGGTGCTGTGTGCTCAGTGCTCAGGGTGCTGGGTACTCAGTGCTCAGGGTGCTGGGTGCTCAGTGCTCAGGGTGCTGGGGGCTCAGTGCTCAGGGTGCTGGGTGATCAGTGCTCGGGGTCCTGGGTACTCAGTGCTTGGGGTGCTGGGTGCTCAGTACTCAGGGTGTTCGGTACTCAGTTCTCAGGGTGCTCAGTGCTCAATACTCAGGGTGCTGGTTGCTCAGTGCTCGGGGGTGCTCGGTGCTCAGTACTCAGGGTGCTGGGTGCTCAGTACTCAGGGTGCTGGGTGCTCAGTACTCAGGGTGCTGGGTGCTCAGTACTCAGGGTGCTGGGTTCTCAGTGCTCAAGGTGCTGCGTGCTCAGTACTCAGGGTGCTGGGTGCGCAGTACTCAGGGTGCTCCGTGCTCAGTACTCAGGGTGCTGGGTGCTCAGTGCTCAGGGTGCTGGGTACTCAGTACTCAGGGTGCTGGGTGCTCAGTACTCAGGGTGCTGGGTGCTCAGTGCTCAGGGTGCTGGGTGCTCAGTGCTCAGGGTGCTGTGTACTCAGTACTCAGGGTGCTGGGTGCTCAGTGCTCAGGGTGCTGGGTGCTCAGTGCTCAGGGTGCTCAGTGCTCAGTGCTCAGTACTCAGGGTGCTTGGTGCTCAGTACTCAGGGTGCTGGGTGCTCAGTGCTCGGGGGTACCTGGTGCTCAGTGCTCGGGGTGCTCGGTGCTCAGTACTCAGGGTGCTGAGTGCTCAGTGCTCAGGGTGCTGGGTGCTCAGTGCTCAGGGTGCTGGGTGCTCAGTACTCAGGGTGCTGGGTGCTCAGTGCTCAGCGTGCTTGATGCTCAGTACTAAGGGTGCTGGGTGCTCAGTGCTCAGGGTGCTGGGTGCTCAGTGCTCGGGGTGCTGGGTGCTCCGTACTCAGGGTGCTGGGTGCTCAGTACTCGGGGTGCTGGGTGCTCAGTGCTCAGCGTGCTGGGTGCTCAGTACTCAGGGTGCTCGGTGCTCAGTACTCAGGGTGCTGGGTTCTCAGTACTCAGGGTGCTGGGTGCACAGTGCTAGGGGTGCTGGGTGCTCAGTGCTCGGGGTCTGGGTGCTCAGTACTCAGGGTGCTGGGTGCTCAGTACTCAGGGTGCTCTGTGCTCAGGGCTCAGGATGCTGGGTGCTCAGTGCTCTGGGTGCTGGGTGCTCCGTTCTCAGGGTGCTGGGTGCTCAGTGCTCAGAGTGCTGGGTGCTCAGTGATCGGGGTGATGGGTGCTGAGTGCTCAGGGTGCTGGGTGCTCAGTGCTCGGGGTGCTCGGTGCTCAGTGCTCAGGGTCCTGGGTGCTCAGTACTCAGGGTGCTGGGTGCTTAGTACTCAGGGTGCTCAGTGCTCAGTACACAGGGTGCTGGGTGCTCAGTGCTCGGGGTGCTGGGTGCTCAGTGCTCAGTACTCAGGGTGCTGGGTGCTCAGTGCTCAGGGTGCTGGGTGCTCAGTGCTCAGGGTGCTGGGTGCCCAGTGCTCGGGGAGCTCGGTGCTCAGAACTCAGGGTGCTGGGTGCTCAGTACTCAGGGTGCTGGGTGCTCATTCTCGGGGTGCTGGGTGCTCAGTGCTCGGGGTGCTGGGTGCTCAGTACCCAGGGTGCTGGGGGCTCAGTACTCAGGGTGCTGGGTGCTCAGTACTCAGGGTGCTCGGTTCTCAGTACTCAGGGTGCTGGGTGCTCATTCTCGAGGTGCTGGGTGCTCAGTGCTCGGGGTGCTGGGTGCTCAGTACTCAGGGTGCTGGGGGCTCAGTACTCAGGTTGCTGGGTGCTCAGTACTCAGGGTGATGTGTTCTCAGTACTCAGGGTGCTGGGTGCTCAGTGCTCGGGGTGCTGTGTGCTCAGTTCTCGGGGTGCTCAGTACTCAGGGTGCTGGGTGCTCAGTACTCAGGGTGCTCAGTACTCAGGGTGCTGGGTTCTCAGTGCTCAGGGTGCTGGGTGCTCAGTACTCAGGGTGCTGGGTGCTCAGTACTCAGGGTGCTCCGTGCTCAGTACTCAGGGTGCTGGGTGCTCAGTGCTCAGGGAGCTGGGTACTCAGTACTCAGGGTGCTGGGTGCTCAGTACTCAGGGTGCTGGGTGCTCAGTGCTCAGGGTGCTGGGTGCTCAGTGCTCAGGGTGCTGGGTGCTCAGTACTCAGGGTGCTGGGTGCTCAGTGCTAAGGTGATCGGTGCTCAGTACTCAGGGTGCTCAGTACTCAGGGTGCTGGGTGCTCAGTGCTCAGGGTGCTGGGTGCTCAGTCCTCAGGGTGCTCCGTGCTCAGGGTGCTGGGTGCTCAGTGCTCGGGGTGCTGGGTGCTCAGTACTCAGGGTGCTCAGTACTCAGGGTGCTGGGTGCTCAGTGCTCGGGATGCTGGGTGCTCAGTGCTCAGGGTGATCGGTGCTCAGTACTCAGGGTTCTGGGTGCTCAGTACTCGGGGTGCTGGGTGCTCAGTACTCAGGGTGCTGGGTGCTCAGTCCTCAGGGTGCTCAGTGCTCAGGGTGCTGGGTGCTCAGTACTCAGGGTGCTGGGTTCTCAGTACTCAGGGTGCTGGGTGCACAGTGCTAGGGGTGCTGGGTGCTCAGTGCTCGGGGTCTGGGTGCTCAGTACTCAGGGTGCTGGGTGCTCAGTACTCAGGATGCTCTGTGCTCAGTGCTCAGGGTGCTGGGTGCTCAGTGCTCTGGGTGCTGGGTGCTCCGTGCTCAGGGTGCTGGGTGCTCAGTGCTCAGGGAGCTGGGTGCTCAGTGATCGGGGTGATGGGTGCTGAGTGCTCAGGGTGCTGGGTGCTCAGTGCTCGGGGTGCTCGGTGCTCAGTGCTCAGGGTCCTGGGTGCTCAGTACTCAGGGTGCTGGGTGCTCAGTGCTCGGGGTACCTGGTGCTCAGTGCTCGGGGTGCTCGGTGCTCAGTACTCAGGGTGCTGAGTGCTCAGTGCTCAGGGTGCTGGGTGCTCAGTGCTCAGGGTGCTGGGTGCTCAGTACTCAGGGTGCTGGGTGCTCAGTGCTCAGCGTGCTTGATGCTCAGTACTAAGGGTGCTGGGTGCTCAGTGCTCAGGGTGCTGGGTGCTCAGTGCTCGGGGTGCTGGGTGCTCCGTACTCAGGGTGCTGGGTGCTCAGTACTCGGGGTGCTGGGTGCTCAGTGCTCAGCGTGCTGGGTGCTCAGTACTCAGGGTGCTCGGTGCTCAGTACTCAGGGTGCTGGGTTCTCAGTACTCAGGGTGCTGGGTGCACAGTGCTAGGGGTGCTGGGTGCTCAGTGCTCGGGGTCAGGGTGCTCAGTACTCAGGGTGCTGGGTGCTCAGTACTCACGGTGCTCTGTGCTCAGGGCTCAGGATGCTGGGTGATCAGTGCTCTGGGTGCTGGGTGCTCCGTTCTCAGGGTGCTGGGTGCTCAGTGCTCAGAGTGCTGGGTGCTCAGTGATCGGGGTGATGGGTGCTGAGTGCTCAGGGTGCTGGGTGCTCAGTGCTCGGGGTGCTCGGTGCTCAGTGCTCAGGGTCCTGGGTGCTCAGTACTCAGGGTGCTGGGTGCTTAGTACTCAGGGTGCTCAGTGCTCAGTACACAGGGTGCTGGGTGCTCAGTGCTCGGGGTGCTGGATGCTCAGTGCTCAGTACTCAGGGTGCTGGGTGCTCAGTGCTCAGGGTGCTGGGTGCTCAGGGTGCTGGGTGCCCAGTGCTCGGGGAGCTCGGTGCTCAGAACTCAGGGTGCTGGGTGCTCAGTACTCAGGGTGCTGGGTGCTCATTCTCGGGGTGCTGGGTGCTCAGTGCTCCGGGTGCTGGGTGCTCAGTACTCAGGGTGCTGGGGGCTCAGTACTCAGGGTGCTGGGTGCTCAGTACTCAGGGTGCTCGGTTCTCAGTACTCAGGGTGCTGGGTGCTCATTCTCGAGGTGCTGGGTGCTCAGTGCTCGGGGTGCTGGGTGCTCAGTACTCAGGGTGCTGGGGGCTCAGTACTCAGGTTGCTGGGTGCTCAGTACTCAGGGTGATGTGTTCTCAGTACTCAGGGTGCTGGGTGCTCAGTGCTCGGGGTGCTGTGTGCTCAGTTCTCGGGGTGCTCAGTACTCAGGGTGCTGGGTGCTCAGTACTCAGGGTGCTGGGTGCTCAGTGCTCGGGGTGCTCGGTGCTCAGTACTCGGGGTGCTGGGTGCTCAGCACTCGGGGTGCTGTGTGCTCAGTGCTCAGGGTGCTGGGTGCTCAGTGCTCGGGGTGCTGGGTGCTCAGTGCTGAGGGTGCTGGCTACTCAGTGCTCAGGGTGCTGGGTGCTCAGTACTCAGGGTGCTAGGTGCTCAGTACTCAGGGTGCTCAGTGCTCAGTACTCAGCGTGCTGGGTGCTCAGTGCTCAGGGTCCTCGGTGCTCAGTACTCAGGGTGCTCAGTGCTCAGTACTCAGCGTGCTTTGTGCTCAGTGCTAAGGGTACTGGGTGCTCAGTACTCAGGGTGCTGGGTGCTCAGTACTCATGGTGCTGGGTGCGCAGTACTCAGGGTGCTGTGTGCTCAGTGCTCGGGGTGCTCGGTGCTCAGTACTCAGGGTGCTGGGTGCTCAGTACTCAGGGTGCTGGGTGCTCAGTACTCGGGGTGCTGGGTGCTCAGTGCTCAGCGTTCTGGGTGCTCAGTACTCAGGGTGCTCGGTGCTCAGTACTCAGGGTGCTGGGTTCTCAGTACTCAGGGTGCTGGGTGCACAGTGCTAGGGGTGCTGGGTGCTCAGTGCTCGGGGTCTGGGTGCTCAGTACTCAGGGTGCTGGGTGCTCAGTACTCAGGGTGCTCTGTGCTCAGGGCTCAGGATGCTGGGTGCTCAGTGCTCTGGGTGCTGGGTGCTCCGTTCTCAGGGTGCTGGGTGCTCAGTGCTCAGAGTGCTGGGTGCTCAGTGATCGGGGTGATGGGTGCTGAGTGCTCAGGGTGCTGGTTGCTCAGTGCTCGGTGTGCTCGGTGCTCAGTGCTCAGGGTCCTGGGTGCTCAGTACTCAGGGTGCTGGGTGCTTAGTACTCAGGGTGCTCAGTGCTCAGTACACAGGGTGCTGGGTGCTCAGTGCTCGGGGTGCTGGGTGCTCAGTGCTCAGTACTCAGGGTGCTGGGTGCTCAGTGCTCAGGGTGCTGGGTGCTCAGTGCTCAGGGTGCTGGGTGCCCAGTGCTCGGGGAGCTCGGTGCTCAGAACTCAGGGTGCTGGGTGCTCAGTACTCAGGGTGCTGGGTGCTCATTCTCGGGGTGCTGGGTGCTCAGTGCTCGGGGTGCTGGGTGCTCAGTACTCAGGGTGCTGGGGGCTCAGTACTCAGGGTGCTGGGTGCTCAGTACTCAGGGTGCTCGGTTCTCAGTACTCAGGGTGCTGGGTGCTCATTCTCGAGGTGCTGGGTGCTCAGTGCTCGGGGTGCTGGGTGCTCAGTACTCAGGGTGCTGGGGGCTCAGTACTCAGGATGCTGGGTGCTCAGTACTCAGGGTGATGTGTTCTCAGTACTCAGGGTGCTGGGTGCTCAGTGCTCGGGGTGCTGTGTGCTCAGTTCTCGGGGTGCTCAGTACTCAGGGTGCTGGGTGCTCAGTACTCAGGGTGCTGGGTGCTCAGTGCTCGGGGTGCTCGGTGCTCAGTACTCGGGGTGCTGGGTGCTCAGTACTCGGGGTGCTGGGTGCTCAGTGCTCAGGGTGCTGGGTGCTCAGTGCTCGGGGTGCTGGGTGCTCAGTGCTGAGGGTGCTGGCTACTCAGTGCTCAGGGTGCTGGGTGCTCAGTACTCAGGGTGCTAGGTGCTCAGTACTCAGGGTGCTCAGTGCTCAGTACTCAGCGTGCTGGGTGCTCAGTGCTCAGGGTCCTCGGTGCTCAGTACTCAGGGTGCTCAGTGCTCAGTACTCAGCGTGCTTTGTGCTCAGTGCTAAGGGTACTGGGTGCTCAGTACTCAGGGTGCTGGGTGCTCAGTACTCATGGTGCTGGGTGCGCAGTACTCAGGGTGCTGTGTGCTCAGTGCTCAGGGTGCTCGGTGCTCAGTACTCAGGGTGCTGGGTGCTCAGTACTCAGGGTGCTGGGTGCTCAGTACTCAGGGTGCTGGGTGCTCAGTACTCAGGGTGCTGGGTTCTCAGTGCTCAGGGTGCTGGGTGCTCAGTACTCAGGGTGCTGGGTGCTCAGTACTCAGGGTGCTCCGTGCTCAGTACTCAGGGTGCTGGGTGCTCAGTACTCAGGGTGCTGGGTACTCAGTACTCAGGGTGCTGGGTGCTCAGTACTCAGGGTGCTGGGTGCTCAGTGCTCAGGGTGCTGGGTGCTCAGTGCTCAGGGTGCTGGGTGCTCAGTACTCAGGGTGCTCGGTGCTCAGTGCTAAGGTGATCGGTGCTCAGTACTCAGGGTGCTCAGTACTCAGGGTGCTGGGTGCTCAGTGCTCAGGGTGCTGGGTGCTCAGTCCTCAGGGTGCTCAGTGCTCAGGGTGCTGGGTGCTCAGTGCTCGGGGTGCTGGGTGCTCAGTACTCAGGGTGCTCAGTACTCAGGGTGCTGGGTGCTCAGTGCTCGGGATGCTGTGTGCTCAGTGCTCAGGGTGATCGGTGCTCAGTACTCAGGGTTCTGGGTGCTCAGTACTCGGGGTGCTGGGTGCTCAGTACTCAGGGTGCTGGGTGCTCAGTCCTCAGGGTGCTCAGTGCTCAGGGTGCTGGGTGCTCAGTACTCAGGGTGCTGGGTTCTCAGTACTCAGGGTGCTGGGTGCACAGTGCTAGGGGTGCTGGGTGCTCAGTGCTCGGGGTCTGGGTGCTCAGTACTCAGGGTGCTGGGTGCTCAGTACTCAGGATGCTCTGTGCTCAGTGCTCAGGGTGCTGGGTGCTCAGTGCTCTGGGTGCTGGGTGCTCCGTGGTCAGGGTGCTGGGTGCTCAGTGCTCAGGGAGCTGGGTGCTCAGTGATCGGGGTGATGGGTGCTGAGTGCTCAGGGTGCTGGGTGCTCAGTGCTCGGGGTGCTCGGTGCTCAGTGCTCAGGGTCCTGGGTGCTCAGTACTCAGGGTGCTGGGTGCTTAGTACTCAGGGTGCTCAGTGCTCAGTACACAGGGTGCTGGGTGCTCAGTGCTCGGGTTGCTGGGTGCTCAGTGCTCAGTACTCAGGGTGATTGGGTGCTCAGTGCTCAGGGTGCTGGGTGCTCAGTACTCAGCGTGCTGGGTGCTCAGTCCTCAGGGTGCTGGGTGCTCAGTGCTCAGGGTGCTGGGTGCTCAGTGCTCAGTGTGCTGGGTGCCCAGTGCTCGGGGAGCTCGGTGCTCAGAACTCAGGGTGCTGGGTGCTCAGTACTCAGGGTGCTGGGTGCTCATTCTCGGGGTGCTGGGTGCTCAGTGCTCGGGGTGCTGGGTGCTCAGTACTCAGGGTGCTGGGGGCCCAGTACTCAGGGTTCTGGGTGTTCAGTACTCAGGGTGCTCGGTTCTCAGTACTCAGGGTGCTGGGTGCTCATTCTCGGGGTGCTGGGTGCTCAGTGCTCGGGGTGCTGGGTGCTCAGTACTCAGGGTGCTGGGGGCTCAGTACTCAGGTTGCTGGGTGCTCAGTACTCAGGGTGATGTGTTCTCAGTACTCAGGGTGCTGGGTGCTCAGTGCTCGGGGTGCTGTGTGCTCAGTTCTCGGGGTGCTCAGTACTCAGGGTGCTGGGTGCTCAGTACTCAGGGTGCTGGGTGCTCAGTGCTTGGGGTGCTCGGTGCTCAGTACTCGGGGTGCTGGGTGCTCAGTACTCGGGGTGCTGGGTGCTCAGTGCTCAGGGTGCTGGGTGCTCAGTGCTCGGGGTGCTGGGTGCTCAGTGCTGAGGGTGATGGCTACTCAGTGCTCAGGGTGCTGGGTGCTCAGTACTCAGGGTGCTAGGTGCTCAGTACTCAGGGTGCTCAGTGCTCAGTACTCAGCGTGCTGGGTGCTCAGTGCTCAGGGTCCTCGGTGCTCAGTACTCAGGGTGCTCAGTGCTCAGTACTCAGCGTTCTTTGTGCTCAGTGCTCAGGGTGCTGGGTGCTCAGTACTCAGGGTGCTGGGTGCTCAGTACTCATGCTGCTGGGTTCTCAGTACTCAGGGTGCTGTGTGCTCAGTGCTCGGGGTGCTCGGTGATCAGTACTCAGGGTGCTGGGTGCTCAGTACTCATGCTGCTGGGTTCTCAGTACTCAGGGTGCTGTGTGCTCAGTGCTCGGGGTGCTCGGTGCTCAGTACTCAGGGTGCTGGGTGCTCAGTACTCATGCTGCTGGGTTCTCAGTACTCAGGGTGCTGTGTGCTCAGTGCTCGGGGTGCTCGGTGATCAGTACTCAGGGTGCTGTGTGCTCAGTGCTCAGGGTGCTGGGTACTCAGTGCTCAGGGTGCTGGGTGCTCAGTGCTCAGGGTGCTGGGGGCTCAGTGCTCAGGGTGCTGGGTGATCAGTGCTCGGGGTCCTGGGTACTCAGTGCTTGGGGTGCTGGGTGCTCAGTACTCAGGGTGTTCGGTACTCAGTTCTCAGGGTGCTCAGTGCTCAATACTCAGGGTGCTGGTTGCTCAGTGCTCGGGGTGCTCGGTGCTCAGTACTCAGGGTGCTGGGTGCTCAGTACTCAGGGTGCTGGGTGCTCAGTACTCAGGGTGCTGGGTTCTCAGTGCTCAAGGTGCTGCGTGCTCAGTACTCAGGGTGCTGGGTGCGCAGTACTCAGGGTGCTCCGTGCTCAGTACTCAGGGTGCTGGGTGCTCAGTGCTCAGGGTGCTGGGTACTCAGTACTCAGGGTGCTGGGTGCTCAGTACTCAGGGTGCTGGGTGCTCAGTGCTCAGGGTGCTGGGTGCTCAGTGCTCAGGGTGCTGTGTACTCAGTACTCAGGGTGCTGGGTGCTCAGTGCTCAGGGTGCTGGGTGCTCAGTGCTCAGGGTGCTCAGTGCTCAGTGCTCAGTACTCAGGGTGCTTGGTGCTCAGTACTCAGGGTGCTGGGTGCTCAGTGCTCGGGGTACCTGGTGCTCAGTGCTCGGGGTGCTCGGTGCTCAGTACTCAGGGTGCTGAGTGCTCAGTGCTCAGGGTGCTGGGTGCTCAGTGCTCAGGGTGCTGGGTGCTCAGTACTCAGGGTGCTGGGTGCTCAGTGCTCAGCGTGCTTGATGCTCAGTACTAAGGGTGCTGGGTGCTCAGTGCTCAGGGTGCTGGGTGCTCAGTGCTCGGGGTGCTGGGTGCTCCGTACTCAGGGTGCTGGGTGCTCAGTACTCGGGTTGCTGGGTGCTCAGTGCTCAGCGTGCTGGGTGCTCAGTACTCAGGGTGCTCGGTGCTCAGTACTCAGGGTGCTGGGTTCTCAGTACTCAGGGTGCTGGGTGCACAGTGCTAGGGGTGCTGGGTGCTCAGTGCTCGGGGTCTGGGTGCTCAGTACTCAGGGTGCTGGGTGCTCAGTACTCAGGGTGCTCTGTGCTCAGGGCTCAGGATGCTGGGTGCTCAGTGCTCTGGGTGCTGGGTGCTCCGTTCTCAGGGTGCTGGGTGCTCAGTGCTCAGAGTGCTGGGTGCTCAGTGATCGGGGTGATGGGTGCTGAGTGCTCAGGGTGCTGGGTGCTCAGTGCTCGGGGTGCTCGGTGCTCAGTGCTCAGGGTCCTGGGTGCTCAGTACTCAGGGTGCTGGGTGCTTAGTACTCAGGGTGCTCAGTGCTCAGTACACAGGGTGCTGGGTGCTCAGTGCTCGGGGTGCTGGGTGCTCAGTGCTCAGTACTCAGGGTGCTGGGTGCTCAGTGCTCAGGGTGCTGGGTGCTCAGTGCTCAGGGTGCTGGGTGCCCAGTGCTCGGGGAGCTCGGTGCTCAGAACTCAGGGTGCTGGGTGCTCAGTACTCAGGGTGCTGGGTGCTCATTCTCGGGGTGCTGGGTGCTCAGTGCTCGGGGTGCTGGGTGCTCAGTACCCAGGGTGCTGGGGGCTCAGTACTCAGGGTGCTGGGTGCTCAGTACTCAGGGTGCTCGGTTCTCAGTACTCAGGGTGCTGGGTGCTCATTCTCGAGGTGCTGGGTGCTCAGTGCTCGGGGTGCTGGGTGCTCAGTACTCAGGGTGCTGGGGGCTCAGTACTCAGGTTGCTGGGTGCTCAGTACTCAGGGTGATGTGTTCTCAGTACTCAGGGTGCTGGGTGCTCAGTGCTCGGGGTGCTGTGTGCTCAGTTCTCGGGGTGCTCAGTACTCAGGGTGCTGGGTGCTCAGTACTCAGGGTGCTCAGTACTCAGGGTGCTGGGTTCTCAGTGCTCAGGGTGCTGGGTGCTCAGTACTCAGGGTGCTGGGTGCTCAGTACTCAGGGTGCTCCGTGCTCAGTACTCAGGGTGCTGGGTGCTCAGTGCTCAGGGAGCTGGGTACTCAGTACTCAGGGTGCTGGGTGCTCAGTACTCAGGGTGCTGGGTGCTCAGTGCTCAGGGTGCTGGGTGCTCAGTGCTCAGGGTGCTGGGTGCTCAGTACTCAGGGTGCTGGGTGCTCAGTGCTAAGGTGATCGGTGCTCAGTACTCAGGGTGCTCAGTACTCAGGGTGCTGGGTGCTCAGTGCTCAGGGTGCTGGGTGCTCAGTCCTCAGGGTGCTCCGTGCTCAGGGTGCTGGGTGCTCAGTGCTCGGGGTGCTGGGTGCTCAGTACTCAGGGTGCTCAGTACTCAGGGTGCTGGGTGCTCAGTGCTCGGGATGCTGGGTGCTCAGTGCTCAGGGTGATCGGTGCTCAGTACTCATGGTTCTGGGTGCTCAGTACTCGGGGTTCTGGGTGCTCAGTACTCAGGGTGCTGGGTGCTCAGTCCTCAGGGTACTCAGTGCTCAGGGTGCTGGGTGCTCAGTACTCAGGGTGCTGGGTTCTCAGTACTCAGGGTGCTGGGTGCACAGTGCTAGGGGTGCTGGGTGCTCAGTGCTCGGGGTCTGGGTGCTCAGTACTCAGGGTGCTGGGTGCTCAGTACTCAGGATGCTCTGTGCTCAGTGCTCAGGGTGCTGGGTGCTCAGTGCTCTGGGTGCTGGGTGCTCCGTGCTCAGGGTGCTGGGTGCTCAGTGCTCAGGGAGCTGGGTGCTCAGTGATCGGGGTGATGGGTGCTGAGTGCTCAGGGTGCTGGGTGCTCAGTGCTCGGGGTGCTCGGTGCTCAGTGCTCAGGGTCCTGGGTGCTCAGTACTCAGGGTGCTGGGTGCTCAGTGCTCGGGGTACCTGGTGCTCAGTGCTCGGGGTGCTCGGTGCTCAGTACTCAGGGTGCTGAGTGCTCAGTGCTCAGGGTGCTGGGTGCTCAGTGCTCAGGGTGCTGGGTGCTCAGTACTCAGGGTGCTGGGTGCTCAGTGCTCAGCGTGCTTGATGCTCAGTACTAAGGGTGCTGGGTGCTCAGTGCTCAGGGTGCTGGGTGCTCAGTGCTCGGGGTGCTGGGTGCTCCGTACTCAGGGTGCTGGGTGCTCAGTACTCGGGGTGCTGGGTGCTCAGTGCTCAGCGTGCTGGGTGCTCAGTACTCAGGGTGCTCGGTGCTCAGTACTCAGGGTGCTGGGTTCTCAGTACTCAGGGTGCTGGGTGCACAGTGCTAGGGGTGCTGGGTGCTCAGTGCTCGGGGTCTGGGTGCTCAGTACTCAGGGTGCTGGGTGCTCAGTACTCACGGTGCTCTGTGCTCAGGGCTCAGGATGCTGGGTGATCAGTGCTCTGGGTGCTGGGTGCTCCGTTCTCAGGGTGCTGGGTGCTCAGTGCTCAGAGTGCTGGGTGCTCAGTGATCGGGGTGATGGGTGCTGAGTGCTCAGGGTGCTGGGTGCTCAGTGCTCGGGGTGCTCGGTGCTCAGTGCTCAGGGTCCTGGGTGCTCAGTACTCAGGGTGCTGGGTGCTTAGTACTCAGGGTGCTCAGTGCTCAGTACACAGGGTGCTGGGTGCTCAGTGCTCGGGGTGCTGGGTGCTCAGTGCTCAGTACTCAGGGTGCTGGGTGCTCAGTGCTCAGGGTGCTGGGTGCTCAGGGTGCTGGGTGCCCAGTGCTCGGGGAGCTCGGTGCTCAGAACTCAGGGTGCTGGGTGCTCAGTACTCAGGGTGCTGGGTGCTCATTCTCGGGGTGCTGGGTGCTCAGTGCTCGGGGTGCTGGGTGCTCAGTACTCAGGGTGCTGGGGGCTCAGTACTCAGGGTGCTGGGTGCTCAGTACTCAGGGTGCTCGGTTCTCAGTACTCAGGGTGCTGGGTGCTCATTCTCGAGGTGCTGGGTGCTCAGTGCTCGGGGTGCTGGGTGCTCAGTACTCAGGGTGCTGGGGGCTCAGTACTCAGGTTGCTGGGTGCTCAGTACTCAGGGTGATGTGTTCTCAGTACTCAGGGTGCTGGGTGCTCAGTGCTCGGGGTGCTGTGTGCTCAGTTCTCGGGGTGCTCAGTACTCAGGGTGCTGGGTGCTCAGTACTCAGGGTGCTGGGTGCTCAGTGCTCGGGGTGCTCGGTGCTCAGTACTCGGGGTGCTGGGTGCTCAGCACTCGGGGTGCTGTGTGCTCAGTGCTCAGTGTGCTGGGTGCTCAGTGTTCGGGGTGCTGGGTGCTCAGTGCTGAGGGTGCTGGCTACTCAGTGCTCAGGGTGCTGGGTGCTCAGTACTCAGGGTGCTAGGTGCTCAGTACTCAGGGTGCTCAGTGCTCAGTACTCAGCGTGCTGGGTGCTCAGTGCTCAGGGTCCTCGGTGCTCAGTACTCAGGGTGCTCAGTGCTCAGTACTCAGCGTGCTTTGTGCTCAGTGCTAAGGGTACTGGGTGCTCAGTACTCAGGGTGCTGGGTGCTCAGTACTCATGGTGCTGGGTGCGCAGTACTCAGGGTGCTGTGTGCTCAGTGCTCGGGGTGCTCGGTGCTCAGTACTCAGGGTGCTGGGTGCTCAGTACTCAGGGTGCTGGGTGCTCAGTACTCGGGGTGCTGGGTGCTCAGTGCTCAGCGTTCTGGGTGCTCAGTACTCAGGGTGCTCGGTGCTCAGTACTCAGGGTGCTGGGTTCTCAGTACTCAGGGTGCTGGGTGCACAGTGCTAGGGGTGCTGGGTGCTCAGTGCTCGGGGTCTGGGTGCTCAGTACTCAGGGTGCTGGGTGCTCAGTACTCAGGGTGCTCTGTGCTCAGGGCTCAGGATGCTGGGTGCTCAGTGCTCTGGGTGCTGGGTGCTCCGTTCTCAGGGTGCTGGGTGCTCAGTGCTCAGAGTGCTGGGTGCTCAGTGATCGGGGTGATGGGTGCTGAGTGCTCAGGGTGCTGGTTGCTCAGTGCTCGGTGTGCTCGGTGCTCAGTGCTCAGGGTCCTGGGTGCTCAGTACTCAGGGTGCTGGGTGCTTAGTACTCAGGGTGCTCAGTGCTCAGTACACAGGGTGCTGGGTGCTCAGTGCTCGGGGTGCTGGGTGCTCAGTGCTCAGTACTCAGGGTGCTGGGTGCTCAGTGCTCAGGGTGCTGGGTGCTCAGTGCTCAGGGTGCTGGGTGCCCAGTGCTCGGGGAGCTCGGTGCTCAGAACTCAGGGTGCTGGGTGCTCAGTACTCAGGGTGCTGGGTGCTCATTCTCGGGGTGCTGGGTGCTCAGTGCTCGGGGTGCTGGGTGCTCAGTACTCAGGGTGCTGGGGGCTCAGTACTCAGGGTGCTGGGTGCTCAGTACTCAGGGTGCTCGGTTCTCAGTACTCAGGGTGCTGGGTGCTCATTCTCGAGGTGCTGGGTGCTCAGTGCTCGGGGTGCTGGGTGCTCAGTACTCAGGGTGCTGGGGGCTCAGTACTCAGGATGCTGGGTGCTCAGTACTCAGGGTGATGTGTTCTCAGTACTCAGGGTGCTGGGTGCTCAGTGCTCGGGGTGCTGTGTGCTCAGTTCTCGGGGTGCTCAGTACTCAGGGTGCTGGGTGCTCAGTACTCAGGGTGCTGGGTGCTCAGTGCTCGGGGTGCTCGGTGCTCAGTACTCGGGGTGCTGGGTGCTCAGTACTCGGGGTGCTGGGTGCTCAGTGCTCAGGGTGCTGGGTGCTCAGTGCTCGGGGTGCTGGGTGCTCAGTACTGAGGGTGCTGGCTACTCAGTGCTCAGGGTGCTGGGTGCTCAGTACTCAGGGTGCTAGGTGCTCAGTACTCAGGGTGCTCAGTGCTCAGTACTCAGCGTGCTGGGTGCTCAGTGCTCAGGGTCCTCGGTGCTCAGTACTCAGGGTGCTCAGTGCTCAGTACTTAGCGTGCTTTGTGCTCAGTGCTAAGGGTACTGGGTGCTCAGTACTCAGGGTGCTGGGTGCTCAGTACTCATGGTGCTGGGTGCGCAGTACTCAGGGTGCTGTGTGCTCAGTGCTCAGGGTGCTCGGTGCTCAGTACTCAGGGTGCTGGGTGCTCAGTACTCAGGGTGCTGGGTGCTCAGTACTCAGGGTGCTGGGTGCTCAGTACTCAGGGTGCTGGGTTCTCAGTGCTCAGGGTGCTGGGTGCTCAGTACTCAGGGTGCTGGGTGCTCAGTACTCAGGGTGCTCCGTGCTCAGTACTCAGGGTGCTGGGTGCTCAGTACTCAGGGTGCTGGGTACTCAGTACTCAGGGTGCTGGGTGCTCAGTACTCAGGGTGCTGGGTGCTCAGTGCTCAGGGTGCTGGGTGCTCAGTGCTCAGGGTGCTGGGTGCTCAGTACTCAGGGTGCTCGGTGCTCAGTGCTAAGGTGATCGGTGCTCAGTACTCAGGGTGCTCAGTACTCAGGGTGCTGGGTGCTCAGTGCTCAGGGTGCTGGGTGCTCAGTCCTCAGGGTGCTCAGTGCTCAGGGTGCTGGGTGCTCAGTGCTCGGGGTGCTGGGTGCTCAGTACTCAGGGTGCTCAGTACTCAGGGTGCTGGGTGCTCAGTGCTCGGGATGCTGTGTGCTCAGTGCTCAGGGTGATCGGTGCTCAGTACTCAGGGTTCTGGGTGCTCAGTACTCGGGGTGTTGGGTGCTCAGTACTCAGGGTGCTGGGTGCTCAGTCCTCAGGGTGCTCAGTGCTCAGGGTGCTGGGTGCTCAGTACTCAGGGTGCTGGGTTCTCAGTACTCAGCGTGCTGGGTGCACAGTGCTAGGGGTGCTGGGTGCTCAGTGCTCGGGGTCTGGGTGCTCAGTACTCAGGGTGCTGGGTGCTCAGTACTCAGGATGCTCTGTGCTCAGTGCTCAGGGTGCTGGGTGCTCAGTGCTCTGGGTGCTGGGTGCTCCGTGGTCAGGGTGCTGGGTGCTCAGTGCTCAGGGAGCTGGGTGCTCAGTGATCGGGGTGATGGGTGCTGAGTGCTCAGGGTGCTGGGTGCTCAGTGCTCGGGGTGCTCGGTGCTCAGTGCTCAGGGTCCTGGGTGCTCAGTACTCAGGGTGCTGGGTGCTTAGTACTCAGGGTGCTCAGTGCTCAGTACACAGTGTGCTGGGTGCTCAGTGCTCGGGTTGCTGGGTGCTCAGTGCTCAGTACTCAGGGTGATTGGGTGCTCAGTGCTCAGGGTGCTGGGTGCTCAGTACTCAGCGTGCTGGGTGCTCAGTCCTCAGGGTGCTGGGTGCTCAGTGCTCAGGGTGCTGGGTGCTCAGTGCTCAGTGTGCTGGGTGCCCAGTGCTCGGGGAGCTCGGTGCTCAGAACTCAGGGTGCTGGGTGCTCAGTACTCAGGGTGCTGGGTGCTCATTCTCGGGGTGCTGGGTGCTCAGTGCTCGGGGTGCTGGGTGCTCAGTACTCAGGGTGCTGGGGGCCCAGTACTCAGGGTTCTGGGTGCTCAGTACTCAGGGTGCTCGGTTCTCAGTACTCAGGGTGCTGGGTGCTCATTCTCGGGGTGCTGGGTGCTCAGTGCTCGGGGTGCTGGGTGCTCAGTACTCAGGGTGCTGGGGGCTCAGTACTCAGGTTGCTGGGTGCTCAGTACTCAGGGTGATGTGTTCTCAGTACTCAGGGTGCTGGGTGCTCAGTGCTCGGGGTGCTGTGTGCTCAGTTCTCGGGGTGCTCAGTACTCAGGGTGCTGGGTGCTCAGTACTCAGGGTGCTGGGTGCTCAGTGCTTGGGGTGCTCGGTGCTCAGTACTCGGGGTGCTGGGTGCTCAGTACTCGGGGTGCTGGGTGCTCAGTGCTCAGGGTGCTGGGTGCTCAGTGCTCGGGGTGCTGGGTGCTCAGTGCTGAGGGTGATGGCTACTCAGTGCTCAGGGTGCTGGGTGCTCAGTACTCAGGGTGCTAGGTGCTCAGTACTCAGGGTGCTCAGTGCTCAGTACTTAGCGTGCTGGGTGCTCAGTGCTCAGGGTCCTCGGTGCTCAGTACTCAGGGTGCTCAGTGCTCAGTACTCAGCGTTCTTTGTGCTCAGTGCTCAGGGTGCTGGGTGCTCAGTACTCAGGGTGCTGGGTGCTCAGTACTCATGGTGCTGGGTGTTCAGTACTCAGGGTGCTGTGTGCTCAGTGCTCGGGGTGCTCGGTGATCAGTACTCAGGGTGCTGGGTGCTCAGTGCTCAGGGTGCTGGGTGCTCAGTGCTCAGGGTGCTGGGTGCTCAGTGCTCAGGGTGCTCAGTGCTCAGTGCTCAGGGTGCTGGGTGCTCAGTGCTCTGGGTGCTGGGTGCTCCGTGCTCAGGGTGCTGGGTGCTGAGTGCTCAGGATGCTGGGTGCTCAGTGCTCGGGGTGCTCAGTGCTCAGTGCTCAGGGTCCTGGGTGCTCAGTACTCAGGGTGATGGGTGCTTAGTACTCAGGGTGCTCAGTGCTCAGTACACAGGTTGCTGGGTGCTCAGTGCTCGGGGTGCTGGGTGCTCAGTGCTCAGTACTCAGGGTGATTGGGTGCTCAGTGCTCAGGGTGCTGGGTGCTCAGTACTCAGCGTGCTGGGTGCTCAGTACTCAGGGTGCTGGGTGCTCAGTACTCACGGTGCTGGGTGCTCAGTGCTCAGGGTGCTGGGTGCCCAGTGCTAGGGGAGCTCGGTGCTCAGAACTCAGGGTGCTGGGTGCTCAGTACTCAGGGTGCTGGGTGCTCATTCTCAGGGTGCTGGGTGCTCAGTGCTCGGGGTGCTGGGTGCTCAGTACTCAGGGTGCTGGGGGCTCAGTACTCAGGGTTCTGGGTGCTCAGTACTCAGGGTGCTCGGTTCTCAGTACTCAGGGTGCTGGGTGCTCATTCTCGGGGTGCTGGGTGCTCAGTGCTCGGGGTGCTGGGTGCTCAGTACTCAGGGTGCTGGGGGCTCAGTACTCAGGTTGCTGGGTGCTCAGTACTCAGGGTGATGTGTTCTCAGTACTCAGGGTGCTGGGTGCTCAGTGCTCGGGGTGCTCGGTGCTCAGTACTCGGGGTGCTGGGTGCTCAGTACTCGGGGTGCTGGGTGCTCAGTGCTCAGGGTGCTGGGTGCTCAGTGCTCGGGGTGCTGGGTGCTCAGTGCTGAGGGTGCTGGCTACTCAGTGCTCAGGGTGCTGGGTGCTCAGTACTCAGGGTGCTAGGTGCTCAGTACTCAGGGTGCTCAGTGCTCAGTACTCAGCGTGCTGGGTGCTCAGTGCTCAGGGTCCTCAGTGCTCAGTACTCAGGGTGCTCAGTGCTCAGTACTCAGCGTGCTTTGTGCTCAGTGCTCAGGGTGCTGGGTGCTCAGTACTCAGGGTGCTGGGTGCTCAGTACTCATGGTGCTGGGTGCTCAGTACTCAGGGTGCGGTGTGCTCAGTGCTCGGGGTGCTCGGTGATCAGTACTCAGGGTGCTGGGTGCTCAGTGCTCAGGGTGCTGGGTACTCAGTGCTCAGGGTGCTGGGTGCTCAGTGCTCACGCTGCTGGGTGCTCAGTGCTCAGGGTGCTGGGTGATCAGTGCTCGGGGTCCTGGGTACTCAGTGCTCGGGGTGCTGGGTGCTCAGTACTCAGGGTGCTCAGTACTCAGGGTGCTGGGTGCTCAGTGCTCGGGATGCTGTGTGCTCAGTGCTCAGGGTGATCGGTGCTCAGTACTCAGGGTTCTGGGTGCTCAGTACTCGGGGTGCTGGGTGCTCAGTACTCAGGGTGCTGGGTGCTCAGTCCTCAGGGTGCTCAGTGCTCAGGGTGCTGGGTGCTCAGTACTCAGGGTGCTGGGTTCTCAGTACTCAGGGTGCTGGGTGCACAGTGCTAGGGGTGCTGGGTGCTCAGTGCTCGGGGTCTGGGTGCTCAGTACTCAGGGTGCTGGGTGCTCAGTACTCAGGATGCTCTGTGCTCAGTGCTCAGGGTGCTGGGTGCTCAGTGCTCTGGGTGCTGGGTGCTCCGTGGTCAGGGTGCTGGGTGCTCAGTGCTCAGGGAGCTGGGTGCTCAGTGATCGGGGTGATGGGTGCTGAGTGCTCAGGGTGCTGGGTGCTCAGTGCTCGGGGTGCTCGGTGCTCAGTGCTCAGGGTCCTGGGTGCTCAGTACTCAGGGTGCTGGGTGCTTAGTACTCAGGGTGCTCAGTGCTCAGTACACAGGGTGCTGGGTGCTCAGTGCTCGGGTTGCTGGGTGCTCAGTGCTCAGTACTCAGGGTGATTGGGTGCTCAGTGCTCAGGGTGCTGGGTGCTCAGTACTCAGCGTGCTGGGTGCTCAGTCCTCAGGGTGCTGGGTGCTCAGTGCTCAGGGTGCTGGGTGCTCAGTGCTCAGTGTGCTGGGTGCCCAGTGCTCGGGGAGCTCGGTGCTCAGAACTCAGGGTGCTGGGTGCTCAGTACTCAGGGTGCTGGGTGCTCATTCTCGGGGTGCTGGGTGCTCAGTGCTCGGGGTGCTGGGTGCTCAGTACTCAGGGTGCTGGGGGCCCAGTACTCAGGGTTCTGGGTGCTCAGTACTCAGGGTGCTCGGTTCTCAGTACTCAGGGTGCTGGGTGCTCATTCTCGGGGTGCTGGGTGCTCAGTGCTCGGGGTGCTGGGTGCTCAGTACTCAGGGTGCTGGGGGCTCAGTACTCAGGTTGCTGGGTGCTCAGTACTCAGGGTGATGTGTTCTCAGTACTCAGGGTGCTGGGTGCTCAGTGCTCGGGGTGCTGTGTGCTCAGTTCTCGGGGTGCTCAGTACTCAGGGTGCTGGGTGCTCAGTACTCAGGGTGCTGGGTGCTCAGTGCTTGGGGTGCTCGGTGCTCAGTACTCGGGGTGCTGGGTGCTCAGTACTCGGGGTGCTGGGTGCTCAGTGCTCAGGGTGCTGGGTGCTCAGTGCTCGGGGTGCTGGGTGCTCAGTGCTGAGGGTGATGGCTACTCAGTGCTCAGGGTGCTGGGTGCTCAGTACTCAGGGTGCTAGGTGCTCAGTACTCAGGGTGCTCAGTGCTCAGTACTCAGCGTGCTGGGTGCTCAGTGCTCAGGGTCCTCGGTGCTCAGTACTCAGGGTGCTCAGTGCTCAGTACTCAGCGTTCTTTGTGCTCAGTGCTCAGGGTGCTGGGTGCTCAGTACTCAGGGTGCTGGGTGCTCAGTACTCATGGTGCTGGGTGTTCAGTACTCAGGGTGCTGTGTGCTCAGTGCTCGGGGTGCTCGGTGATCAGTACTCAGGGTGCTGGGTGCTCAGTGCTCAGGGTGCTGGGTGCTCAGTGCTCAGGGTGCTGGGTGCTCAGTGCTCAGGGTGCTCAGTGCTCAGTGCTCAGGGTGCTGGGTGCTCAGTGCTCTGGGTGCTGGGTGCTCCGTGCTCAGGGTGCTGGGTGCTGAGTGCTCAGGATGCTGGGTGCTCAGTGCTCGGGGTGCTCAGTGCTCAGTGCTCAGGGTCCTGGGTGCTCAGTACTCAGGGTGATGGGTGCTTAGTACTCAGGGTGCTCAGTGCTCAGTACACAGGTTGCTGGGTGCTCAGTGCTCGGGGTGCTGGGTGCTCAGTGCTCAGTACTCAGGGTGATTGGGTGCTCAGTGCTCAGGGTGCTGGGTGCTCAGTACTCAGCGTGCTGGGTGCTCAGTACTCAGGGTGCTGGGTGCTCAGTACTCAGGGTGCTGGGTGCTCAGTGCTCAGGGTGCTGGGTGCCCAGTGCTAGGGGAGCTCGGTGCTCAGAACTCAGGGTGCTGGGTGCTCAGTACTCAGGGTGCTGGGTGCTCATTCTCAGGGTGCTGGGTGCTCAGTGCTCGGGGTGCTGGGTGCTCAGTACTCAGGGTGCTGGGGGCTCAGTACTCAGGGTTCTGGGTGCTCAGTACTCAGGGTGCTCGGTTCTCAGTACTCAGGGTGCTGGGTGCTCATTCTCGGGGTGCTGGGTGCTCAGTGCTCGGGGTGCTGGGTGCTCAGTACTCAGGGTGCTGGGGGCTCAGTACTCAGGTTGCTGGGTGCTCAGTACTCAGGGTGATGTGTTCTCAGTACTCAGGGTGCTGGGTGCTCAGTGCTCGGGGTGCTCGGTGCTCAGTACTCGGGGTGCTGGGTGCTCAGTACTCGGGGTGCTGGGTGCTCAGTGCTCAGGGTGCTGGGTGCTCAGTGCTCGGGGTGCTGGGTGCTCAGTGCTGAGGGTGCTGGCTACTCAGTGCTCAGGGTGCTGGGTGCTCAGTACTCAGGGTGCTAGGTGCTCTGTACTCAGGGTGCTCAGTGCTCAGTACTCAGCGTGCTGGGTGCTCAGTGCTCAGGGTCCTCGGTGCTCAGTACTCAGGGTGCTCAGTGCTCAGTACTCAGCGTGCTTTGTGCTCAGTGCTCAGGGTGCTGGGTGCTCAGTACTCAGGGTGCTGGGTGCTCAGTACTCATGGTGCTGGGTGCTCAGTACTCAGGGTGCGGTGTGCTCAGTGCTCGGGGTGCTCGGTGATCAGTACTCAGGGTGCTGGGTGCTCAGTGCTCAGGGTGCTGGGTACTCAGTGCTCAGGGTGCTGGGTGCTCAGTGCTCACGCTGCTGGGTGCTCAGTGCTCAGGGTGCTGGGTGATCAGTGCTCGGGGTCCTGGGTACTCAGTGCTTGGGGTGCTGGGTGCTCAGTACTCAGGGTGTTCGGTACTCAGTTCTCAGGGTGCTCAGTGCTCAATACTCAGGGTGCTGGTTGCTCAGTGCTCGGGGTGCTCGGTGCTCAGTACTCAGGGTGCTGGGTGCTCAGTACTCAGGGTGCTGGGTGCTCAGTACTCAGGGTGCTGGGTGCTCAGTACTCAGGGTGCTGGGTTCTCAGTGCTCAAGGTGCTGGCTGCTCAGTACTCAGGGTGCTGGGTGCTCAGTACTCAGGGTGCTCCGTGCTCAGTACTCAGGGTGCTGGGTGCTCAGTGCTCAGGGTGCTGGGTACTCAGTACTCAGGGTGCTGGGTGCTCAGTACTCAGGGTGCTGGGTGCTCAGTGCTCAGGGTGCTGGGTGCTCAGTGCTCAGGGTGCTGGGTGCTCAGTACTCAGGGTGCTGGGTGCTCAGTGCTAAGGTGATCGGTGCTCAGTACTCAGGGTGCTCAGTACTCAGGGTGCTGGGTGCTCAGTGCTCAGGGTGCTGGGTGCTCAGTCCTCAGGGTGCTCAGTGCTCAGGGTGCTGGGTGCTCAGTGCTCGGGGTGCTGGGTGCTCAGTACTCAGGGTGCTCAGTACTCAGGGTGCTGGGTGCTCAGTGCTCGGGATGCTGGGTGCTCAGTGCTCAGGGTGATCGGTGCTCAGTACTCAGGGTGCTGGGTGCTCAGTACTCGGGGTGCTGGGTGCTCAGTACTCAGGGTGCTGGGTGCTCAGTCCTCAGGGTGCTCAGTGCTCAGGGTGCTGGGTGCTCAGTACTCAGGGTGCTGAGTGCTCAGTACTCAGGGTGCTGGGTGCTCAGTACTCAGGGTCCTGGGTGCTCAGTGCTCGGGGTGTTGGGTGCTCAGTGTTCAGGGTGCTCAGTGCTCATTACTCAGGGTGCTGGGTGCTCAGTACTCAGTGCTCAGGATGCTGGGTGCTCAGTGCTCAGGGTGCTTGGTGCTCAGTGCTCAGGGTGCTCAGTGCTCAGTGCTCAGTACTCAGGGTGCTTGGTGCTCAGTACTCAGGGTGCTGGGTGCTCAGTGCTCGGGGTACCTGGTGCTCAGTGCTCGGGGTGCTCGGTGCTCAGTACTCAGGGTGCTGAGTTCTCAGTGCTCAGGGTGCTGGGTGCTCAGTGCTCAGGGTGCTGGGTGCTCAGTACTCAGGGTGCTGGGTGCTCAGTGCTCAGCGTGCTTGATGCTCAGTACTAAGGGTGCTGGGTGCTCAGTGCTCAGGGTACTGGGTGCTCAGTGATTGGGGTGCTGGGTGCTCCGTACTCAGGGTGCTGGGTGCTCAGTACTCGGGGTGCTGGGTGCTCAGTGCTCAGCGTGCTGGGTGCTCAGTACTCAGGGTGCTCGGTGCTCAGTACTCAGGGTGCTGGGTTCTCAGTACTCAGGGTGCTGGGTGCACAGTGCTAGGGGTGCTGGGTGCTCAGTGCTCGGGGTCTGGGTGCTCAGTACTCAGGGTGCTGGGTGCTCAGTACTCAGGGTGCTCTGTGCTCAGTGCTCAGGGTGCTGGGTGCTCAGTGCTCTGGGTGCTGGGTGCTCCGTGCTCAGGGTGCTGGGTGCTCCGTGCTCAGGGTGCTGGGTGCTCAGTGATCGGGGTGATGGGTGCTCAGTACTCAGGGTGCTCCCTGCTCAGTACTCAGGGTGCTGGGTGCTCAGTGCTCAGGGTGCTGGGTACTCAGTTCTCAGGGTGCTGGGTGCTCAGTACTCAGGGTGCTGGGTGCTCAGTGCTCAGGGTGCTGGGTGCTCAGTGCTCAGGGTGCTGGGTGCTCAGTACTCAAGGTGCTGGGTGCTCAGTGCTAAGGTGATCGGTGCTCAGTACTCAGGGTGCTCAGTACTCAGGGTGCTGGGTGCTCAGTGCTCAGGGTGCTGGGTGCTCAGTCCTCAGGGTGCTCAGTGCTCAGGGTGCTGGGTGCTCAGTGCTCGGGGTGCTGGGTGCTCAGTACTCAGGGTGCTCAGTACTCAGGGTGCTGGGTGCTCAGTGCTCGGGATGCTGGGTGCTCAGTGCTCAGGGTGATCGGTGCTCAGTACTCAGGTTGCTGGGTGCTCAGTACTCGGGGTGCTGGGTGCTCAGTACTCAGGGTGCTGGGTGCTCAGTCCTCAGGGTGCTCAGTGCTCAGGGTGCTGGGTGCTCAGTACTCAGGGTGCTGGGTTCTCAGTACTCAGTGTGCTGGGTGCACAGTGCTAGGGGTGCTGGGTGCTCAGTGCTCGGGGTCTGGGTGCTCAGTACTCAGGGTGCTGGGTGCTCAGTACTCAGGGTGCTCTGTGCTCAGTGCTCAGGGTGCTGGGTGCTCAGTGCTCTGGGTGCTGGGTGCTCCGTGCTCAGGGTGCTGGGTGCTCAGTGCTCAGGGTGCAGGGTGCTCAGTGATCGGGGTGATGGTTGCTGAGTGCTCAGGGTGCTGGGTGCTCAGTGCTCGGGGTGCTCGGTGCTCAGTGCTCAGGGTCCTGGGTGCTCAGTACTCAGGGTGCTGGGTGCTTAGTACTCAGGGTGCTCAGTGCTCAGTACACAGGGTGCTGGATGCTCAGTGCTCGGGGTGCTGGGTGCTCAGTGCTCAGTACTCAGGGTGATTGGGTGCTCAGTGCTCAGGGTGCTGGGTGCTCAGTACTCAGCGTGCTGGGTGCTCAGTACTCAGGGTGCTGGGTGCTCAGTGCTCAGGGTGCTGGGTGCTCAGTGCTCAGGGTGCTGGGTGCCCAGTGCTCGGGGAGCTCGGTGCTCAGAACTCAGGGTGCTGGGTGCTCAGTACTCAGGGTGCTGGGTGCTCATTCTCGGAGTGCTGGGTGCTCAGTGCTCGGGGTGCTGGGTGCTCAGTACTCAGGGTGCTGGGGGCTCAGTACTCAGGGTTCTGGGTGCTCAGTACTCAGGGTGCTCGGTTCTCAGTACTCAGGGTGCTGGGTGCTCATTCTCGGGGTGCTGGGTGCTCAGTGCTCGGGGTGCTGGGTGCTCAGTACTCAGCGTGCTGGGGGCTCAGTACTCAGGTTGCTGGGTGCTCAGTACTCAGGGTGATGTGTTCTCAGTACTCAGGGTGCTGGGTGCTCAGTGCTCGGGGTGCTGTGTGCTCAGTTCTCGGGGTGCTCAGTACTCAGGGTGCTGGGTGCTCAGTACTCAGGGTGCTGGGTGCTCAGTGCTCGGGGTGCTCGGTGCACAGTACTCGGGGTGCTGGGTGCTCAGTACTCGGGGTGCTGGGTGCTCAGTGCTCAGGGTGCTGGGTGCTCAGTGCTCGGGGTGCTGGGTGCTCAGTGCTAAGGGTGATGGCTACTCAGTGCTCAGGGTGCTGGGTGCTCAGTACTCAGGGTGCTAGGTGCTCAGTACTCAGGGTGCTCAGTGCTCAGTACTCAGCGTGCTTGGTGCTCAGTGCTCAGGGTCCTCGGTGCTCAGTACTCAGGGTGCTCAGTGCTCAGTACTCAGCGTTCTTTGTGCTCAGTGCTCAGGGTGCTGGGTGCTCAGTACTCAGGGTGCTGGGTGCTCAGTACTCATGGTGCTGGGTGCTCAGTACTCAGGGTGCTGTGTGCTCAGTGCTCAGGGTGCTGGGTACTCAGTGCTCAGGGTGCTGGGTGCTCAGTGCTCAGGGTGCTGGGTGCTCAGTGCTCAGGGTGCTGGGTGATCAGTACTCAGGGTGCTGGGTGCTCAGTGCTCAGGGTGCTGGGTACTCAGTGCTCAGGGTGCTGGGTGCTCAGTGCTCAGGGTGCTGGGTGCTCAGTGCTCAGGGTGCTGGGTGATCAGTGCTCGGGGTCCTGGGTACTCAGTGCTTGGGGTGCTGGGTGCTCAGTACTCAGGGTGTTCGGTACTCAGTTCTCAGGGTGCTCAGTGCTCAATACTCAGGGTGCTGGTTGCTCAGTGGTCGGGGTGCTCTGTGCTCAGTACTCAGGGTGCTGGGTGCTCAGTACTCAGGGTGCTGGGTGCTCAGTACTCAGGGTGCTGGGTGCTCAGTACTCAGGGTGCTGGGTTCTCAGTGCTCAAGGTGCTGGGTGCTCAGTACTCAGGGTGCTGGGTGCTCAGTACTCAGGGTGCTCCGTGCTCAGTACTCAGGGTGCTGGGTGCTCAGTGCTCAGGGTGCTGGGTACTCAGTACTCAGGGTGCTGGGTGCTCAGTACTCAGGGTGCTGGGTGCTCAGTGCTCAGGGTGCCGGGTGCTCAGTGCTCAGGGTGCTGGGTGCTCAGTACTCAGGGTGCTGGGTGCTCAGTGCTAAGGTGATCGGTGCTCAGTACTCAGGGTGCTCAGTACTCAGGGTGCTGGGTGCTCAGTGCTCAGGGTGCTGGGTGCTCAGTCCTCAGGGTGCTCAGTGCTCAGGGTGCTGGGTGCTCAGTGCTCGGGGTGCTGGGTGCTCAGTACTCAGGGTGCTCAGTACTCAGGGTGCTGTGTGGTCAGTGCTCGGGATGCTGGGTGCTCAGTGCTCAGGGTGATCGGTGCTCAGTACTCAGGGTGCTGGGTGCTCAGTACTCGGGGTGCTGGGTGCTCAGTACTCAGGGTGCTGGGTGCTCAGTCCTCAGGGTGCTCAGTGCTCAGGGTGCTGGGTGCTCAGTACTCAGGGTGCTGAGTGCTCAGTACTCAGGGTGCTGGGTGCTCAGTACTCAGGGTGCTGGGTGCTCAGTGCTCGGGGTGTTGGGTGCTCAGTGTTCAGGGTGCTCAGTGCTCATTACTCAGGGTGCTGGGTGCTCAGTACTCAGTGCTCAGGATGCTGGGTGCTCAGTGCTCAGGGTGCTGGGTGCCCAGTGCTCAGGGTGCTCAGTGCTCAGTGCTCAGTACTCAGGGTGCTTGGTGCTCAGTACTCAGGGTGCTGGGTGCTCAGTGCTCGGGGTACCTGGTGCTCAGTGCTCGGGGTGCTCGGTGCTCAGTACTCAGGGTGCTGAGTGCTCAGTGCTGAGGGTGCTGGGTGCTCAGTGCTCAGGGTGCTGGGTGCTCAGTACTCAGGGTGCTGGGTGCTCAGTGCTCAGCGTGCTTGATGCTCAGTACTAAGGGTGCTGGGTGCTCAGTGCTCAGGGTGCTGGGTGCTCAGTGCTCGGGGTGCTGGGTGCTCCGTACTCAGGGTGCTGGGTGCTCAGTACTCGGGTGCTGGGTGCTCAGTGCTCAGCGTGCTGGGTGCTCAGTACTCAGGGTGCTCGGTGCTCAGTACTCAGGGTGCTGGGTTCTCAGTACTCAGGGTGCTGGGTGCACAGTGCTAGGGGTGCTGGGTGCTCAGTGCTCGGGGTCTGGGTGCTCAGTACTCAGGGTGCTGGGTGCTCAGTACTCAGGGTGCTCTGTGCTCAGTGCTCAGGGTGCTGGGTGCTCAGTGCTCTGGGTGCTGGGTGCTCCGTGCTCAGGGTGCTGGGTGCTCAGTGCTCAGGGTGCTGGGTGCTCAGTCCTCAGGGTGCACAGTGCTCAGGGTGCTGGGTGCTCAGTGCTCGGGGTGCTGGGTGCTCAGTACTCAGGGTGCTCAGTACTCAGGGTGCTGGGTGCTCAGTGCTCGGGATGCTGGGTGCTCAGTGCTCAGGGTGATCGGTGCTCAGTACTCAGGGTGCTGGGTGCTCAGTACTCGGGGTGCTGGATGCTCAGTACTCAGGGTGCTGGGTGCTCAGTCCTCAGGGTGCTCAGTGCTCAGGGTGCTGGGTGCTCAGTACTCAGGGTGCTGGGTTCTCAGTACTCAGGGTGCTGGGTGCACAGTGCTAGGGGTGCTGGGTGCTCAGTGCTCGGGGTCTGGGTGCTCAGTACTCAGGGTGCTGGGTGCTCAGTACTCAGGGTGCTCTGTGCTCAGTGCTCAGGGTGCTGGGTGCTCAGTGCTCTGGGTGCTGGGTGCTCCGTGCTCAGGGTGCTGGGTGCTCAGTGCTCAGGGTGCTGGGTGCTCAGTGATCGGGGTGATGGGTGCTGAGTGCTCAGGGTGCTGGGTGCTCAGTGCTCGGGGTGCTCGGTGCTCAGTGCTCAGGGTCCTGGGTGCTCAGTACTCAGGGTGCTGGGTGCTTAGTACTCAGGGTGCTCAGTGCTCAGTACACAGGGTGCTGGGTGCTCAGTGCTCGGGGTGCTGGGTGCTCAGTGCTCAGTACTCAGGGTGATTGGGTGCTCAGTGCTCAGGGTGCTGGGTGCTCAGTACTCAGCGTGCTGGGTGCTCAGTACTCAGGGTGCTGGGTGCTCAGTGCTCAGGGTGCTGGGTGCTCAGTGCTCAGGTTGCTGGGTGCCCAGTGCTCGGGGAGCTTGGTGCTCAGAACTCAGTGTGCTGGGTGCTCAGTACTCAGGGTGCTGGGTGCTCATTCTCGGGGTGCTGGGTGCTCAGTGCTCGGGGTGCTGGGTGCTCAGTACTCAGGGTGCTGGGGGCTCAGTACTCAGGGTTCTGGGTGCTCAGTACTCAGGGTGCTCGGTTCTCAGTACTCAGGGTGCTGGGTGCTCATTCTCAGGGTGCTGGGTGCTCAGTGCTCGGGGTGCTGGGTGCTCAGTACTCAGGGTGCTGGGGGCTCAGTACTCAGGTTGCTGGGTGCTCAGTACTCAGGGTGATGTGTACTCAGTACTCAGGGTGCTGGGTGCTCAGTGCTCAGGGTGCTGTGTGCTCAGTTCTCGGGGTGCTCAGTACTCAGGGTGCTGGGTGCTCAGTACTCAGGGTGCTGGGTGCTCAGTGCTCGGGGTGCTCGGTGCTCAGTACTCGGGGTGCTGGGTGCTCAGTACTCGGGGTGCTGGGTGCTCAGTGCTCAGGGTGCTGGGTGCTCAGTGCTCGGGGTGCTGGGTGCTCAGTGCTGAGGGTGCTGGCTACTCAGTGCTCAGGGTGCTGGGTGCTCAGTACTCAGGGTGCTAGGTGCTCAGTACTCAGGGTGCTCAGTGCTCATTACTCAGCGTGCTGGGTGCTCAGTGCTCAGGGTCCTCGGTGCTCAGTACTCAGGGTGCTCAGTGCTCAGTACTCAGGGTGCTGGGTACTCAGTGCTCAGGGTCCTGGGTGCTCAGTGCTCAGGGTGCTGGGTGCTCAGTGCTCAGGGTGCTGGGTGATCAGTGCTCGGGGTCCTGGGTACTCAGTGCTTGGGGTGCTGGGTGCTCAGTACTCAGGGTGTTCGGTACTCAGTTCTCAGGGTGCTCAGTGCTCAATACTCAGGGTGCTGGTTGCTCAGTGCTCGGGGTGCTCGGTGCTCAGTACTCAGGGTGCTGGGTGCTCAGTACTCAGGGTGCTGGGTGCTCAGTACTCAGGGTGCTGGGTGCTCAGTACTCAGGGTGCTGGGTTCTCAGTGCTCATGGTGCTGGGTGCTCAGTATTCAGGGTGCTGGGTGCTCAGTACTCAGGGTGCTCCGTGCTCAGTACTCAGGGTGCTGGGTGCTCAGTGCTCAGGGTGCTGGGTACTCAGAACTCAGGGGGCTGGGTGCTCAGTACTCAGGGTGCTGTGTGCTCAGTGCTCAGGGTGCTGGGTGCTCAGTGCTCAGGGTGCTGGGTGCTCAGTACTCAGGGTGCTGGGTGCTCAGTGCTAAGGTGATCGGTGCTCAGTACTCAGGGTGCTCAGTACTCAGGTTGCTGGGTGCTCAGTGCTCAGGGTGCTGGGTGCTCAGTCCTCAGGGTGCTCAGTGCTCAGGGTGCTGGGTGCTCAGTGCTCGGGGTGCTGGGTGCTCAGTACTCAGGGTGCTCAGTACTCAGGGTGCTGGGTGCTCAGTGCTCGGGATGCTGGGTGCTCAGTGCTCAGGGTGATCGGTGCTCAGTACTCAGGGTGCTGGGTGCTCAGTACTCAGGGTGCTGGGTGCTCAGTACTCAGGGTGCTGGGTGCTCAGTCCTCAGGGTGCTCAGTGCTCAGGGTGCTGGGTGCTCAGTACTCAGGGTGCTGAGTGCTCAGTACTCAGGGTGCTGTGTGCTCAGTACTCAGGGTGCTGGGTGCTCAGTGCTCGGGGTGTTGGGTGCTCAGTGTTCAGGGTGCTCAGTGCTCATTACTCAGGGTGCTGGGTGCTCAGTACTCAGTGCTCAGGATGCTGGGTGCTCAGTGCTCAGGGTGCTGGGTGCTCAGTGCTCAGGGTGCTCAGTGCTCAGTGCTCAGTACTCAGGGTGCTTGGTGCTCAGTACTCAGGGTGCTGGGTGCTCAGTGCTCGGGGTACCTGGTGCTCAGTGCTCGGGGTGCTCGGTGCTCAGTACTCAGGGTGCTGAGTGCTCAGTGCTCAGGGTGCTGGGTGCTCAGTGCTCAGGGTGCTGGGTGCTCAGTACTCAGGGTGCTGGGTGCTCAGTGCTCAGCGTGCTTGATGCTCAGTACTTAGGGTGCTGGGTGCTCAGTGCTCAGGGTGCTGGGTGCTCAGTGCTCGGGGTGCTGGGCGCTCCGTACTAAGGGTGCTGGGTGCTCAGTACTCGGGGTGCTGGGTGCTCAGTGCTCAGCGTGCTGGGTGCTCAGTACTCAGGGTGCTCGGTGCTCAGTACTCAGGGTGCTGGGTTCTCAGTACTCAGGGTGCTGGGTGCACAGTGCTACGGGTGCTGGGTGCTCAGTGCTCGGGGTCTGGGTGCTCAGTACTCAGGGTGCTGGGTGCTCAGTACTCAGGGTGCTCTGTGCTCAGTGCTCAGGGTGCTGGGTGCTCAGTGCTCTGGGTGCTGGGTGCTCCGTGCTCAGGGTGCTGGGTGCTCAGTGCTCAGCGTGCTGGGTGCGCAGTGATCGGGGTGATGGGTGCTGAGTGCTCAGGGTGCTGGGTGCTCAGTGCTCGGGGTGCTCGGTGCTCAGTGCTCAGGGTCCTGGGTGCTCAGTACTCAGGGTGCTGGGTGCTTAGTACTCAGGGTGCTCAGTGCTCAGTACACAGGGTGCTGGGTGCTCAGTGCTCAGGGTGCAGGGTGCTCAGTGCTCAGTACTCAGGGTGATTGGGTGCTCAGTGCTCAGGGTGCTGGGTGCTCAGTACTCAGCGTGCTGGGTGCTCAGTACTCAGGGTGCTGGGTGCTCAGTGCTCAGGGTGCTGGGTGCTCAGTGCTCAGGGTGCTGGGTGCCCAGTGCTCGGGGAGCTCGGTGCTCAGAACTCAGGGTGCTGGGTGCTCAGTACTCAGGGTGCTGGGTGCTCATTCTCGGGGTGCTGGGTGCTCAGTGCTCGGGGTGCTGTGTGCTCAGTACTCAGGGTGCTGGTTGCTCAGTACTCAGGGTGCTGGGTGCTCAGTACTCAGGGTGCTCGGTTCTCAGTACTCAGGGTGCTGGGTGCTCATTCTCGGGGTGCAGGGTGCTCAGTGCTCGGGGTGCTGGGTGCTCAGTACTCAGGGTGCTGGGGGCTCAGTACTCAGGTTGCTGGGTGCTCAGTACTCAGGGGGATGTGTTCTCAGTACTCAGGGTGCTGGGTGCTCAGTGCTCGGGGTGCAGTGTGCTCAGTTCTCTGGGTGCTCTGTACTCAGGGTGCTGGGTGCTCAGTATTCAGGGTGCTGGGTGCTCAGTGCTCGGGGTGCTCGGTGCTCAGTACTCGGGGTGCTGGGTGCTCAGTATTTGGGGTGCTGGGTGCTCAGTGCTCAGGGTGCTGGGTGCTCAGTGCTCGGGGTGCTGGGTGCTCAGTGCTGAGGGTGCTGGCTACTCAGTGCTCAGGGTGCTGGGTGCTCAGTACTCAGGGTGCTAGGTGCTCAGTACTCAGGGTGCTCAGTGCTCAGTACTCAGCGTGCTGGGTGCTCAGTGCTCAGGGTCCTCGGTGCTCAGTACTCAGGGTGCTCAGTGCTCAGTGCTCGGGGTGCTGGGTGCTCAGTACTCAGGGTGCTGGGTGCTCAGTACTCAGGGTGCTGGGTGCTCAGTACTCATGGTGCTGGGTGCTCAGTACTCAGGGTGCTGTGTGCTCAGTGCTCGGGGTGCTCGGTGATCAGTACTCAGGGTGCTGGGTGCTCAGTGCTCAGGGTGCTGGGTACTCAGTGCTCAGGGTGCTGGGTGCTCAGTGCTCAGGGTGCTCAGTACTCAGGGTGTTCGGTACTCAGTTCTCAGGGTGCTCAGTGCTCAATACTCAGGGTGCTGGTTGCTCAGTGGTCGGGGTGCTCTGTGCTCAGTACTCAGGGTGCTGGGTGCTCAGTACTCAGGGTGCTGGGTGCTCAGTACTCAGGGTGCTGGGTGCTCAGTACTCAGGGTGCTGGGTTCTCAGTGCTCAAGGTGCTGGGTGCTCAGTACTCAGGGTGCTGGGTGCTCAGTACTCAGGGTGCTCCGTGCTCAGTACTCAGGGTGCTGGGTGCTCAGTGCTCAGGGTGCTGGGTACTCAGTACTCAGGGTGCTGGGTGCTCAGTACTCATGGTGCTGGGTGCTCAGTGCTCAGGTTGCCGGGTGCTCAGTGCTCAGGGTGCTGGGTGCTCAGTACTCAGGGTGCTGGGTGCTCAGTGCTAAGGTGATCGGTGCTCAGTACTCAGGGTGCTCAGTACTCAGGGTGCTGGGTGCTCAGTGCTCAGGGTGCTGGGTGCTCAGTCCTCAGGGTGCTCAGTGCTCAGGGTGCTGGGTGCTCAGTGCTCGGGGTGCTGGGTGCTCAGTACTCAGGGTGCTCAGTACTCAGGGTGCTGGGTGCTCAGTGCTCGGGATGCTGGGTGCTCAGTGCTCAGGGTGATCGGTGCTCAGTACTCAGGGTGCTGGGTGCTCAGTACTCAGGGTGCTCCGTGCTCAGTACTCAGGGTGCTGGGTGCTCAGTGCTCAGGGTGCTGGGTACTCAGTACTCAGGGTGCTGGGTGCTCAGTACTCAGGGTGCTGGGTGCTCAGTGCTCAGGTTGCCGGGTGCTCAGTGCTCAGGGTGCTGGGTGCTCAGTACTCAGGGTGCTGGGTGCTCAGTGCTAAGGTGATCGGTGCTCAGTACTCAGGGTGCTCAGTACTCAGGGTGCTGGGTGCTCAGTGCTCAGGGTGCTGGGTGCTCAGTCCTCAGGGTGCTCAGTGCTCAGGGTGCTGGGTGCTCAGTGCTCGGGGTGCTGGGTGCTCAGTACTCAGGGTGCTCAGTACTCAGGGTGCTGGGTGCTTAGTGCTCGGGGTGTTGGGTGCTCAGTGTTCAGGGTGCTCAGTGCTCATTACTCAGGGTGCTGGGTGCTCAGTACTCAGTGCTCAGGATGCTGGGTGCTCAGTGCTCAGGGTGCTGGGTGCCCAGTGCTCAGGGTGCTCAGTGCTCAGTGCTCAGTACTCAGGGTGCTTGGTGCTCAGTACTCAGGGTGCTGGGTGCTCAGTGCTCGGGGTACCTGGTGCTCAGTGCTCGGGGTGCTCGGTGCTCAGTACTCAGGGTGCTGGGTGCTCAGTGCTCGGGGTACCTGGTGCTCAGTGCTCGGGGTACCTGGTGCTCAGTGCTCGGGGTGCTCGGTGCTCAGTACTCAGGGTGCTGAGTGCTCAGTGCTCAGGGTGCTGGGTGCTCAGTGCTCGGGGTGCTGGGTGCTCCGTACTCAGGGTGCTGGGTGCTCAGTACTCGGGGTGCTGGGTGCTCAGTGCTCAGCGTGCTGGGTGCTCAGTACTCAGGGTGGTCGGTGCTCAGTACTGAGGGTGCTGGGTTCTCAGTACTCAGGGTGCTGGGTGCACAGTGCTAGGGGTGCTGGGTGCTCAGTGCTCGGGGCCTGGGTGCTCAGTACTCAGGGTGCTGTGTGCTCAGTACTCAGGGTGCTCTGTGCTCAGTGCTCAGGGTGCTGGGTGCTCAGTGCTCTGGGTGCTGGGTGCTCCGTGCTCAGGGTGCTGGGTGCTCAGTGCTCAGGGTGCTGGGTGCTCAGTCCTCAGGGTGCTCAGTGCTCAGGGTGCTGGGTGCTCAGTGCTCGGGGTGCTGGGTGCTCAGTACTCAGGGTGCTCAGTACTCAGGGTGCTGGGTGCTCAGTGCTCGGGATGCTGGGTGCTCAGTGCTCAGGGTGATCGGTGCTCAGTACTCAGGGTGCTGGGTGCTCAGTACTCGGGGTGCTGGGTGCTCAGTACTCAGGGTGCTGGGTGCTCAGTCCTCAGGGTGCTCAGTGCTCAGGGTGCTGGGTGCTCAGTACTCAGGGTGCTGGGTTCTCAGTACTCAGGGTGCTGGGTGCACAGTGCTAGGGGTGCTGGGTGCTCAGTGCTCGGGGTCTGGGTGCTCAGTACTCAGGGTGCTGGGTGCTCAGTACTCAGGGTGCTCTGTGCTCAGTGCTCAGGGTGCTGGGTGCTCAGTGCTCTGGGTGCTGGGTGCTCCGTGCTCAGGGTGCTGGGTGCTCAGTGCTCAGGGTGCTGGGTGCTCAGTGATCGGGGTGATGGGTGCTCCGTGCTCAGGGTGCTGGGTGCTCAGTGCTCGGGGTGCTCGGTGCTCAGTGCTCGGGGTGCTGGGTGCTCAGTACTCAGGGTCCTGGGTGCTCAGTACTCAGGGTGCTGGGTGCTCAGTACTCAGGGTGCTCAGTGCTCAGTACACCGGGTGCTGGGTGCTCAGTGCTCGGGGTGCTGGGTGCTCAGTGCTCAGTACTCAGGGTGATTGGGTGCTCAGTGCTCAGGGTGCTGGGTGCTCAGTACTCAGCGTGCTGGGTGCTCAGTACTCAGGGTGCTGGGTGCTCAGTGCTCAGGGTGCTGGGTGCTCAGTGCTCAGGTTGCTGGGTGCCCAGTGCTCGGGGAGCTCGGTGCTCAGAACTCAGTGTGCTGGGTGCTCAGTACTCAGGGTGCTTTGTGCTCATTCTCGGGGTGCTGGGTGCTCAGTGCTCGGGGTGCTGGGTGCTCAGTACTCAGGGTGCTGGGGGCTCAGTACTCAGGGTTCTGGGTGCTCAGTACTCAGGGTGCTCGGTTCTCAGTACTCAGGGTGCTGGGTGCTCATTCTCAGGGTGCTGGGTGCTCAGTGCTCGGGGTGCTGGGTGCTCAGTACTCAGGGTGCTGGGGGCTCAGTACTCAGGTTGCTGGGTGCTCAGTACTCAGGGTGATGTGTTCTCAGTACTCAGGGTGCTGGGTGCTCAGTGCTCAGGGTGCTGTGTGCTCAGTTCTCGGGGTGCTCAGTACTCAGTGTGCTGGGTGCTCAGTACTCAGGGTGCTGGGTGCTCAGTGCTCGGGGTGCTCGGTGCTCAGTACTCGGGGTGCTGGGTGCTCAGTACTCGGGGTGCTGGGTGCTCAGTGCTCAGGGTGCTGGGTGCTCAGTGCTCGGGGTGCTGGGTGCTCAGTGCTGAGGGTGCTGGCTACTCAGTGCTCAGGGTGCTGGGTGCTCAGTACTCAGGGTGCTAGGTGCTCAGTACTCAGGGTGCTCAGTGCTCAGTACTCAGCGTACTGGGTGTTCAGTGCTCAGGGTCCTCGGTGCTCAGTACTCAGGGTGCTCAGTGCTCAGTACTCAGGGTGCTGGGTACTCAGTGCTCAGGGTGCTGGGTGCTCAGTGCTCAGGGTGCTGGGTGCTCAGTGCTCAGGGTGCTGGGTGATCAGTGCTCGGGGTCCTGGGTACTCAGTGCTTGGGGTGCTGGGTGCTCAGTACTCAGGGTGCTGAGTTCTCAGTGCTCAAGGTGCTGGGTGCTCAGTACTCAGGGTGCTGGGTGCTCAGTACTCAGGGTGCTGGGTGCTCAGTTCTCAGGGTGCTCAGTGCTCAATACTCAGGGTGCTGGTTGCTCAGTGCTCGGGGTGCTCGGTGCTCAGTACTCAGGGTGCTGGGTGCTCTGTACTCAGGGTGCTGGGTGCTCAGTACTCAGGGTGCTGGGTGCTCAGTACTCAGGGTGCTCCGTGCTCAGTACTCAGGGTGCTGGGTGCTCAGTGCTCAGGGTGCTGGGTACTCAGAATTCAGGGGGCTGGGTGCTCAGTACTCAGGGTGCTGTGTGCTCAGTGCTCAGGGTGCTGGGTGCTCAGTGCTCAGGGTGCTGGGTGCTCAGTACTCAGGGTGCTGGGTGCTCAGTGCTAAGGTGATCGGTGCTCAGTACTCAGGGTGCTCAGTACTCAGGGTGCTGGGTGCTCAGTGCTCAGGGTGCTGGGTGCTCAGTCCTCAGGGTGCTCAGTGCTCAGGGTGCTGGGTGCTCAGTGCTCGGGGTGCTGGGTGCTCAGTACTCAGGGTGCTCAGTACTCAGGGTGCTGGGTGCTCAGTGCTCGGGATGCTGGGTGCTCAGTGCTCAGGGTGATCGGTGCTCAGTACTCAGGGTGCTGGGTGCTCAGTACTCAGGGTGCTGGGTGCTCAGTACTCAGGGTGCTGGGTGCTCAGTCCTCAGGGTGCTCAGTGCTCAGGGTGCTGGGTGCTCAGTACTCAGGGTGCTGAGTGCTCAGTACTCAGGGTGCTGTGTGCTCAGTACTCAGGGTGCTGGGTGCTCAGTGCTCGGGGTGTTGGGTGCTCAGTGTTCAGGGTGCTCAGTGCTCATTACTCAGGGTGCTGGGTGCTCAGTACTCAGTGCTCAGGATGCTGGGTGCTCAGTGCTCAGGGTGCTGGGTGCTCAGTGCTCAGGGTGCTCAGTGCTCAGTGCTCAGTACTCAGGGTGCTTGGTGCTCAGTACTCAGGGTGCTGGGTGCTCAGTGCTCGGGGTACATGGTGCTCAGTGCTCGGGGTGCTCGGTGCTCAGTACTAAGGGTGCTGGGTGCTCAGTGCTCAGGGTGCTGGGTGCTCAGTGCTCGGGGTGCTGGGTGCTCCGTACTCAGGGTGCTGGGTGCTCAGTACTCGGGGTGCTGGGTGCTCAGTGCTCAGCGTGCTGGGTGCTCAGTACTCAGGGTGCTCGGTGCTCAGTACTCAGGGTGCTGGGTTCTCAGTACTCAGGGTGCTGGGTGCACAGTGCTAGGGGTGCTGGGTGCTCAGTGCTCGGGGTCTGGGTGCTCAGTACTCAGGGTGCTGGGTGCTCAGTACTCAGGGTGCTCTGTGCTCAGTGCTCAGGGTGCTGGGTGCTCAGTGCTCTGGGTGCTGGGTGCTCCGTGCTCAGGGTGCTGGGTGCTCAGTGCTCAGGGTGCTGGGTGCGCAGTGATCGGGGTGATGGGTGCTGAGTGCTCAGGGTGCTGGGTGCTCAGTGCTCGCTCTGCTCGGTGCTCAGTGCTCAGGGTCCTGGGTGCTCAGTACTCAGGGTGCTGGGTGCTTAGTACTCAGGGTGCTCAGTGCTCAGTACACAGGGTGCTGGGTGCTCAGTGCTCGGGGTGCTGGGTGCTCAGTGCTCAGTACTCAGGGTGATTGGGTGCTCAGTGCTCAGGGTGCTGGGTGCTCATTCTCGGAATGCAGGGTGCTCAGTGCTCGGGGTGCTGGGTGCTCAGTACTCAGGGTGCTGGGGGCTCAGTACTCAGGTTGCTGGGTGCTCAGTACTCAGGGTGATGTGTTCTCAGTACTCAGGGTGCTGGGTGCTCAGTATTCAGGGTGCTGGGTGCTCAGTGCTCGGGGTGCTTGGTGCTCAGTACTCGGGGTGCTGGGTGCTCAGTACTCGGGGTGCTGGGTGCTCAGTGCTCAGGGTGCTGGGTGCTCAGTGCTCGGGGTGCTGGGTGCTCAGTGCTGAGGGTGCTGGCTACTCAGTGCTCAGGGTGCTGGGTGCTCAGTACTCAGGGTGCTAGGTGCTCAGTACTCAGGGTGCTCAGTGCTCAGTACTCAGCGTGCTGGGTGCTCAGTGCTCAGGGTCCTCGGTGCTCAGTACTCAGGGTGCTCAGTGCTCAGTGCTCGGGGTGCTGGGTGCTCAGTACTCAGGGTGCTGGGTGCTCAGTACTCAGGGTGCTGGGTGCTCAGTACTCATGGTGCTGGGTGCTCAGTACTCAGGGTGCTGTGTGCTCAGTGCTCGGGGTGCTCGGTGATCAGTACTCAGGGTGCTGGGTGCTCAGTGCTCAGGGTGCTGGGTACTCAGTGCTCATGGTGCTGGGTGCTCAGTGCTCAGGGTGCTGGGTGCTCAGTGCTCGGGGTGCTGGGTGATCAGTGCTCGGCGTCCTGGGTACTCAGTGCTTGGGGTGCTGGGTGCTCAGTACTCAGGGTGTTCGGTACTCAGTTCTCATTGTGCTCAGTGCTCAATACTCAGGGTGCTGGTTGCTCAGTGCTCAGGGTGCTCGGTGCTCAGTACTCAGGGTGCTGGGTGCTCAGTACTCAGGGTGCTGGGTGCTCAGTACTCAGGGTGCTGGGTGCTCAGTACTCAGGGTGCTGGGTTCTCAGTGCTCAGGGTGCTGTGTGCTCAGTACTCAGGGTGCTGGGTGCTCAGTACTCAGGGTGCTCCGTGCTCAGTACTCAGGGTGCTGGGTGCTCAGTGCTCAGGGTGCTGGGTACTCAGTACTCAGGGTGCTGGGTGCTCAGTACTCATCGTGCTGGGTGCTCAGTGCTCTGGGTGCTGGGTGCTTAGTGCTCAGGGTGCTGGGTGCTCAGTACTCAGGATGCTGGATGCTCAGTGCTAAGGTGATCGGTGCTCAGTACTCAGGGTGCTCAGTACTCAGGGTGCTGGGTGCTCAGTGCTCAGGGTGCTGGGTGCTCAGTCCTCAGGGTGCTCAGTGCTCAGGGTGCTGGGTGCTCAGTGCTCAGGGTGCTCAGTGCTCAGGGTGCTGGGTGCTCAGTGCTCGGGGTGCTGGGTGCTCAGTACTCAGGGTGCTCAGTACTCAGGGTGCTGGGTGCTCAGTGCTCGGGATGCTGGGTGCTCAGTGCTCAGGGTGATCGGTGCTCAGTACTCAGGGTGCTGGGTGCTCAGTACTCGGGGTGCTGGGTGCTCAGTACTCAGGGTGCTGGGTGCTCAGTCCTCAGGGTGCTCAGTGCTCAGGGTGCTCGGTGCTCAGTACTCAGGGTGCTGAGTGCTCAGTACTCTGGGTGCTGGGTGCTCAGTACTCAGGGTGCTGGGTGCTCAGTGCTCGGGGTGTTGGGTGCTCAGTGTTCAGGGTGCTCAGTGCTCATTACTCAGGGTGCTGGGTGCTCAGTACTCAGTGCTCAGGATGCTGGGTGCTCAGTGCTCAGGGTGCTGGGTGCTCAGTGCTCAGGGTGCTCAGTGCTCAGTGCTCAGTACTCAGGGTGCTTGGTGCTCAGTACTCAGTGTGCTGGGTGCTCAGTGCTCGGGGTACCTGGTGCTCAGTGCTCGGGGTGCTCGGTGCTCAGTACTCAGGGTGCTGAGTGCTCAGTGCTCAGGGTGCTGGGTGCTCAGTGCTCAGGGTGCTGGGTGCTCAGTACTCAGGGTCCTGGGTGCTCAGTGCTCAGCGTGCTTGATGCACAGTACTAAGGGTGCTGGGTGCTCAGTGCTCAGGGTGCTGGGTGCTCAGTGCTCGGGGTGCTGGGTGCTCCGTACTCAGGGTGCTGGGTGCTCAGTACTCGGGGTGCTGAGTGCTCAGTGCTCAGCGTGCTGGGTGCTCAGTACTCAGGGTGCTCGGTGCTCAGTACTCAGGGTGCTGGGTTCTCAGTACTCAGGGTGCTGGGTGCACAGTGCTAGGGGTGCTGGGTGCTCAGTGCTCGGGGTCTGGGTGCTCAGTACTCAGGTTGCTGGGTGCTCAGTACTCAGGGTGCTCTGTGCTCAGTGCTCAGGGTGCTGGGTGCTCAGTGCTCTGGGTGCTGGGTGCTCCGTGCTCAGGGTGCTGGGTGCTCAGTGCTCAGGGTGCTGGGTGCTCAGTGATCGGGGTGATGGGTGCTGAGTGCTCAGGGTGCTGGGTGCTCAGTGCTCGGGGTGCTCGGTGCTCAGTGCTCAGCGTCCTGGGTGCTCAGTACTCAGGGTGCTGGGTGCTTAGTACTCAGGGTGCTCAGTGCTCAGTACACAGGGTGCTGGGTGCTCAGTGCTCGGGGTGCTGGGTGCTCAGTGCTCAGTACTCAGGGTGATTGGGTGCTCAGTGCTCGGGGCCTGGGTGCTCAGTACTCAGGGTGCTGTGTGCTCAGTACTCAGGGTGCTCTGTGCTCAGTGCTCAGGGTGCTGGGTGCTCAGTGCTCTGGGTGCTGGGTGCTCCGTGCTCAGGGTGCTGGGTGCTCAGTGCTCAGGGTGCTGGGTGCTCAGTCCTCAGGGTGCTCAGTGCTCAGGGTGCTGGGTGCTCAGTGCTCGGGGTGCTGGGTGCTCAGTACTCAGGGTGCTCAGTACTCAGGGTGCTGGGTGCTCAGTGCTCGGGATGCTGGGTGCTCAGTGCTCAGGGTGATCGGTGCTCAGTACTCAGGGTGCTGGGTGCTCAGTACTCGGGGTGCTGGGTGCTCAGTACTCAGGGTGCTGGGTGCTCAGTCCTCAGGGTGCTCAGTGCTCAGGGTGCTGGGTGCTCAGTACTCAGGGTGCTGGGTTCTCAGTACTCAGGGTGCTGGGTGCACAGTGCTAGGGGTGCTGGGTGCTCAGTGCTCGGGGTCTGGGTGCTCAGTACTCAGGGTGCTGGGTGCTCAGTACTCAGGGTGCTCTGTGCTCAGTGCTCAGGGTGCTGGGTGCTCAGTGCTCTGGGTGCTGGGTGCTCCGTGCTCAGGGTGCTGGGTGCTCAGTGCTCAGGGTGCTGGGTGCTCAGTGATCGGGGTGATGGGTGCTCCGTGCTCAGGGTGCTGGGTGCTCAGTGCTCGGGGTGCTCGGTGCTCAGTGCTCGGGGTGCTGGGTGCTCAGTACTCAGGGTCCTGGGTGCTCAGTACTCAGGGTGCTGGGTGCTCAGTACTCAGGGTGCTCAGTGCTCAGTACACCGGGTGCTGGGTGCTCAGTGCTCGGGGTGCTGGGTGCTCAGTGCTCAGTACTCAGGGTGATTGGGTGCTCAGTGCTCAGGGTGCTGGGTGCTCAGTACTCAGCGTGCTGGGTGCTCAGTACTCAGGGTGCTGGGTGCTCAGTGCTCAGGGTGCTGGGTGCTCAGTGCTCAGGTTGCTGGGTGCCCAGTGCTCGGGGAGCTCGGTGCTCAGAACTCAGTGTGCTGGGTGCTCAGTACTCAGGGTGCTTTGTGCTCATTCTCGGGGTGCTGGGTGCTCAGTGCTCGGGGTGCTGGGTGCTCAGTACTCAGGGTGCTGGGGGCTCAGTACTCAGGGTTCTGGGTGCTCAGTACTCAGGGTGCTCGGTTCTCAGTACTCAGGGTGCTGGGTGCTCATTCTCAGGGTGCTGGGTGCTCAGTGCTCGGGGTGCTGGGTGCTCAGTACTCAGGGTGCTGGGGGCTCAGTACTCAGGTTGCTGGGTGCTCAGTACTCAGGGTGATGTGTTCTCAGTACTCAGGGTGCTGGGTGCTCAGTGCTCAGGGTGCTGTGTGCTCAGTTCTCGGGGTGCTCAGTACTCAGTGTGCTGGGTGCTCAGTACTCAGGGTGCTGGGTGCTCAGTGCTCGGGGTGCTCGGTGCTCAGTACTCGGGGTGCTGGGTGCTCAGTACTCGGGGTGCTGGGTGCTCAGTGCTCAGGGTGCTGGGTGCTCAGTGCTCGGGGTGCTGGGTGCTCAGTGCTGAGGGTGCTGGCTACTCAGTGCTCAGGGTGCTGGGTGCTCAGTACTCAGGGTGCTAGGTGCTCAGTACTCAGGGTGCTCAGTGCTCAGTACTCAGCGTACTGGGTGTTCAGTGCTCAGGGTCCTCGGTGCTCAGTACTCAGGGTGCTCAGTGCTCAGTACTCAGGGTGCTGGGTACTCAGTGCTCAGGGTGCTGGGTGCTCAGTGCTCAGGGTGCTGGGTGCTCAGTGCTCAGGGTGCTGGGTGATCAGTGCTCGGGGTCCTGGGTACTCAGTGCTTGGGGTGCTGGGTGCTCAGTACTCAGGGTGCTGAGTTCTCAGTGCTCAAGGTGCTGGGTGCTCAGTACTCAGGGTGCTGGGTGCTCAGTACTCAGGGTGCTGGGTGCTCAGTTCTCAGGGTGCTCAGTGCTCAATACTCAGGGTGCTGGTTGCTCAGTGCTCGGGGTGCTCGGTGCTCAGTACTCAGGGTGCTGGGTGCTCGGTACTCAGGGTGCTGGGTGCTCAGTACTCAGGGTGCTGGGTGCTCAGTACTCAGGGTGCTCCGTGCTCAGTACTCAGGGTGCTGGGTGCTCAGTGCTCAGGGTGCTGGGTACTCAGAATTCAGGGGGCTGGGTGCTCAGTACTCAGGGTGCTGTGTGCTCAGTGCTCAGGGTGCTGGGTGCTCAGTGCTCAGGGTGCTGGGTGCTCAGTACTCAGGGTGCTGGGTGCTCAGTGCTAAGGTGATCGGTGCTCAGTACTCAGGGTGCTCAGTACTCAGGGTGCTGGGTGCTCAGTGCTCAGGGTGCTGGGTGCTCAGTCCTCAGGGTGCTCAGTGCTCAGGGTGCTGGGTGCTCAGTGCTCGGGGTGCTGGGTGCTCAGTACTCAGGGTGCTCAGTACTCAGGGTGCTGGGTGCTCAGTGCTCGGGATGCTGGGTGCTCAGTGCTCAGGGTGATCGGTGCTCAGTACTCAGGGTGCTGGGTGCTCAGTACTCAGGGTGCTGGGTGCTCAGTACTCAGGGTGCTGGGTGCTCAGTCCTCAGGGTGCTCAGTGCTCAGGGTGCTGGGTGCTCAGTACTCAGGGTGCTGAGTGCTCAGTACTCAGGGTGCTGTGTGCTCAGTACTCAGGGTGCTGGGTGCTCAGTGCTCGGGGTGTTGGGTGCTCAGTGTTCAGGGTGCTCAGTGCTCATTACTCAGGGTGCTGGGTGCTCAGTACTCAGTGCTCAGGATGCTGGGTGCTCAGTGCTCAGGGTGCTGGGTGCTCAGTGCTCAGGGTGCTCAGTGCTCAGTGCTCAGTACTCAGGGTGCTTGGTGCTCAGTACTCAGGGTGCTGGGTGCTCAGTGCTCGGGGTACATGGTGCTCAGTGCTCGGGGTGCTCGGTGCTCAGTACTAAGGGTGCTGGGTGCTCAGTGCTCAGGGTGCTGGGTGCTCAGTGCTCGGGGTGCTGGGTGCTCCGTACTCAGGGTGCTGGGTGCTCAGTACTCGGGGTGCTGGGTGCTCAGTGCTCAGCGTGCTGGGTGCTCAGTACTCAGGGTGCTCGGTGCTCAGTACTCAGGGTGCTGGGTTCTCAGTACTCAGGGTGCTGGGTGCACAGTGCTAGGGGTGCTGGGTGCTCAGTGCTCGGGGTCTGGGTGCTCAGTACTCAGGGTGCTGGGTGCTCAGTACTCAGGGTGCTCTGTGCTCAGTGCTCAGGGTGCTGGGTGCTCAGTGCTCTGGGTGCTGGGTGCTCCGTGCTCAGGGTGCTGGGTGCTCAGTGCTCAGGGTGCTGGGTGCGCAGTGATCGGGGTGATGGGTGCTGAGTGCTCAGGGTGCTGGGTGCTCAGTGCTCGCTCTGCTCGGTGCTCAGTGCTCAGGGTCCTGGGTGCTCAGTACTCAGGGTGCTGGGTGCTTAGTACTCAGGGTGCTCAGTGCTCAGTACACAGGGTGCTGGGTGCTCAGTGCTCGGGGTGCTGGGTGCTCAGTGCTCAGTACTCAGGGTGATTGGGTGCTCAGTGCTCAGGGTGCTGGGTGCTCATTCTCGGAATGCAGGGTGCTCAGTGCTCGGGGTGCTGGGTGCTCAGTACTCAGGGTGCTGGGGGCTCAGTACTCAGGTTGCTGGGTGCTCAGTACTCAGGGTGATGTGTTCTCAGTACTCAGGGTGCTGGGTGCTCAGTATTCAGGGTGCTGGGTGCTCAGTGCTCGGGGTGCTTGGTGCTCAGTACTCGGGGTGCTGGGTGCTCAGTACTCGGGGTGCTGGGTGCTCAGTGCTCAGGGTGCTGGGTGCTCAGTGCTCGGGGTGCTGGGTGCTCAGTGCTGAGGGTGCTGGCTACTCAGTGCTCAGGGTGCTGGGTGCTCAGTACTCAGGGTGCTAGGTGCTCAGTACTCAGGGTGCTCAGTGCTCAGTACTCAGCGTGCTGGGTGCTCAGTGCTCAGGGTCCTCGGTGCTCAGTACTCAGGGTGCTCAGTGCTCAGTGCTCGGGGTGCTGGGTGCTCAGTACTCAGGGTGCTGGGTGCTCAGTACTCAGGGTGCTGGGTGCTCAGTACTCATGGTGCTGGGTGCTCAGTACTCAGGGTGCTGTGTGCTCAGTGCTCGGGGTGCTCGGTGATCAGTACTCAGGGTGCTGGGTGCTCAGTGCTCAGGGTGCTGGGTACTCAGTGCTCATGGTGCTGGGTGCTCAGTGCTCAGGGTGCTGGGTGCTCAGTGCTCGGGGTGCTGGGTGATCAGTGCTCGGCGTCCTGGGTACTCAGTGCTTGGGGTGCTGGGTGCTCAGTACTCAGGGTGTTCGGTACTCAGTTCTCATTGTGCTCAGTGCTCAATACTCAGGGTGCTGGTTGCTCAGTGCTCAGGGTGCTCGGTGCTCAGTACTCAGGGTGCTGGGTGCTCAGTACTCAGGGTGCTGGGTGCTCAGTACTCAGGGTGCTGGGTGCTCAGTACTCAGGGTGCTGGGTTCTCAGTGCTCAGGGTGCTGTGTGCTCAGTACTCAGGGTGCTGGGTGCTCAGTACTCAGGGTGCTCCGTGCTCAGTACTCAGGGTGCTGGGTGCTCAGTGCTCAGGGTGCTGGGTACTCAGTACTCAGGGTGCTGGGTGCTCAGTACTCATCGTGCTGGGTGCTCAGTGCTCTGGGTGCTGGGTGCTTAGTGCTCAGGGTGCTGGGTGCTCAGTACTCAGGATGCTGGATGCTCAGTGCTAAGGTGATCGGTGCTCAGTACTCAGGGTGCTCAGTACTCAGGGTGCTGGGTGCTCAGTGCTCAGGGTGCTGGGTGCTCAGTCCTCAGGGTGCTCAGTGCTCAGGGTGCTGGGTGCTCAGTGCTCAGGGTGCTCAGTGCTCAGGGTGCTGGGTGCTCAGTGCTCGGGGTGCTGGGTGCTCAGTACTCAGGGTGCTCAGTACTCAGGGTGCTGGGTGCTCAGTGCTCGGGATGCTGGGTGCTCAGTGCTCAGGGTGATCGGTGCTCAGTACTCAGGGTGCTGGGTGCTCAGTACTCGGGGTGCTGGGTGCTCAGTACTCAGGGTGCTGGGTGCTCAGTCCTCAGGGTGCTCAGTGCTCAGGGTGCTCGGTGCTCAGTACTCAGGGTGCTGAGTGCTCAGTACTCTGGGTGCTGGGTGCTCAGTACTCAGGGTGCTGGGTGCTCAGTGCTCGGGGTGTTGGGTGCTCAGTGTTCAGGGTGCTCAGTGCTCATTACTCAGGGTGCTGGGTGCTCAGTACTCAGTGCTCAGGATGCTGGGTGCTCAGTGCTCAGGGTGCTGGGTGCTCAGTGCTCAGGGTGCTCAGTGCTCAGTGCTCAGTACTCAGGGTGCTTGGTGCTCAGTACTCAGTGTGCTGGGTGCTCAGTGCTCGGGGTACCTGGTGCTCAGTGCTCGGGGTGCTCGGTGCTCAGTACTCAGGGTGCTGAGTGCTCAGTGCTCAGGGTGCTGGGTGCTCAGTGCTCAGGGTGCTGGGTGCTCAGTACTCAGGGTCCTGGGTGCTCAGTGCTCAGCGTGCTTGATGCACAGTACTAAGGGTGCTGGGTGCTCAGTGCTCAGGGTGCTGGGTGCTCAGTGCTCGGGGTGCTGGGTGCTCCGTACTCAGGGTGCTGGGTGCTCAGTACTCGGGGTGCTGAGTGCTCAGTGCTCAGCGTGCTGGGTGCTCAGTACTCAGGGTGCTCGGTGCTCAGTACTCAGGGTGCTGGGTTCTCAGTACTCAGGGTGCTGGGTGCACAGTGCTAGGGGTGCTGGGTGCTCAGTGCTCGGGGTCTGGGTGCTCAGTACTCAGGTTGCTGGGTGCTCAGTACTCAGGGTGCTCTGTGCTCAGTGCTCAGGGTGCTGGGTGCTCAGTGCTCTGGGTGCTGGGTGCTCCGTGCTCAGGGTGCTGGGTGCTCAGTGCTCAGGGTGCTGGGTGCTCAGTGATCGGGGTGATGGGTGCTGAGTGCTCAGGGTGCTGGGTGCTCAGTGCTCGGGGTGCTCGGTGCTCAGTGCTCAGCGTCCTGGGTGCTCAGTACTCAGGGTGCTGGGTGCTTAGTACTCAGGGTGCTCAGTGCTCAGTACACAGGGTGCTGGGTGCTCAGTGCTCGGGGTGCTGGGTGCTCAGTGCTCAGTACTCAGGGTGATTGGGTGCTCAGTGCTCAGGGTGCTGGGTGCTCAGTACTCAGGGTGCTGGGTGCTCAGTACTCAGGGTGCTGGGTGCTTAGTACTCAGGGTGCTCAGTGCTCAGTACACAGGGTGCTGGGTGCTCAGTGCTCGGGGTGCTGGGTGCTCAGTGCTCAGTACTCAGGGTGATTGGGTGCTCAGTGCTCAGGGTGCTGGGTGCGCAGTACTCAGGGTGCTGGGTGCTCAGTGCTCAGGGTGCTGGGTGCTCAGTACTCAGGGTGCTGGGTGCCCAGTGCTCGGGGCGCTCGGTGCTCAGAACTCAGGGTGCTGGGTTCTCAGTACTCAGGGTGCTGGGTGCTCATTCTCGGGGTGCTGGGTGCTCAGTGCTCGGGGTGCTGGGTGCTCAGTACTCAGGGTGCTGGGGGCTCAGTACTCAGGGTGCTGGGTGCTCAGTACTCAGGGTGCTCGGTTCTCAGTACTCAGGGTGCTGGGTGCTCATTCTCGGGGTGCTGGGTGCTCAGTGCTCAGGGTGCTGGGTGCTCAGTACTCAGGGTGCTGGGGGCTCAGTACTCAGGTTGCTGGGTGCTCAGTACTCAGGGTGATGTGTTCTCAGTACTCAGGGTGCTGGGTGCTCAGTGCTCGGGGTGCTGTGTGCTCAGTTCTCGGGGTGCTCAGTACTAAGGGTGCTGGGTGCTCAGTACTCAGGGTGCTGGGTGCTCAGTGCTCGGGGTGCTCGGTGCTCAGTACTCGGGGTGCTGGGTGCTCAGTACTCGGGGTGCTGGGTGCTCAGTGCTCAGGGTGCTGGGTGCTCAGTGCTCGGGGTGCTCGGTGCTCAGTGCTGAGGGTGCTGGCTACTCAGTGCTCAGGGTGCTGGGTGCTCAGTACTCAGGGTGCTAGGTGCTCAGTACTCAGGGTGCTCAGTGCTCAGTACTCAGCGTGCTGGGTGCTCAGTGCTCAGGGTCCTCGGTGCTCAGTACTCAGGGTGCTCAGTGCTCAGTACTCAGCGTGCTTTGTGCTCAGTGCTCAGGGTGCTGGGTGCTCAGTACTCAGGGTGCTGGGTGCTCAGTACTCATGGTGCTGGGTGCTCAGTACTCAGGGTGCTGTGTGCTCAGTGCTCGGGGTGCTCGGTGATCAGTACTCAGGGTGCTGGGTGCTCAGTGCTCAGGGTGCTGGGTACTCAGTGCTCAGGGTGCTGGGTGCTCAGTGCTCAGGGTGCTGGGTGATCAGTGCTCGGGGTCCTGGGTACTCAGTACTCAGGGTGCTGGGTGCTCAGTGCTAAGGTGATCGGTGCTCAGTACTCAGGGTGCTCAGTACTCAGGGTGCTGGGTGCTCAGTGCTCAGGGTGCTGGGTGCTCAGTCCTCAGGGTGCTCAGTGCTCAGGGTGCTGGGTGCTCAGTACTCGGGGTGCTGGGTGCTCAGTACTCGGGGTGCTCAGTACTCAGGGTGCTGGGTGCTCAGTGCTAAGGTGATCGGTGCTCAGTACTCAGGGTGCTCAGTACTCAGGGTGCTGGGTGCTCAGTGCTCAGGTTGCTGGGTGCTCAGTCCTCAGGGTGCTCAGTGCTCAGGGTGCTGGGTGCTCAGTACTCAGGGTGCTCTGTGCTCAGTGCTCTGGGTGCTGGGTGCTCCGTGCTCAGGGTGCTGGGTGCTCAGTACTCAGGGTGCTGGGTGCTCAGTCCTCAGGGTGCTCAGTGCTCAGGGTGCTCGGTGCTCAGTACTCAGGGTGCTGAGTGCTCAGTACTCTGGGTGCTGGGTGCTCAGTCCTCAGGGTGCTCAGTGCTCAGGGTTCTCGGTGCTCAGTACTCAGGGTGCTGAGTGCTCAGTACTCTGGGTGCTGGGTGCTCAGTACTCAGGGTGCTGGGTGCTCAGTGCTCGGGGTGTTGGGTGCTCAGTGTTCAGGGTGCTCAGTGCTCATTACTCAGGGTGCTGGGTGCTCAGTACTCAGTGCTCAGGATGCTGGGTGCTCAGTGCTCAGGGTGCTGGGTGCTCAGTGCTCAGGGTGCTCAGTGCTCAGTGCTCAGTACTCAGGGTGCTTGGTGCTCAGTACTCAGTGTGCTGGGTGCTCAGTGCTCGGGGTACCTGGTGCTCAGTGCTCGGGGTGCTCGGTGCTCAGTACTCAGGGTGCTGAGTGCTCAGTGCTCAGGGTGCTGGGTGCTCAGTGCTCAGGGTGCTGGGTGCTCAGTACTCAGGGTGCTGGGTGCTCAGTGCTCAGCGTGCTTGATGCTCAGTACTAAGGGTGCTGGGTGCTCAGTGCTCAGGGTGCTGGGTGCTCAGTGCTCGGGGTGCTGGGTGCTCCGTACTCAGGGTGCTGGGTGCTCAGTACTCGGGGTGCTGAGTGCTCAGTGCTCAGCGTGCTGGGTGCTCAGTACTCAGGGTGCTCGGTGCTCAGTACTCAGGGTGCTGGGTTCTCAGTACTCAGGGTGCTGGGTGCACAGTGCTAGGGGTGCTGGGTGCTCAGTGCTCGGGGTCTGGGTGCTCAGTACTCAGGGTGCTGGGTGCTCAGTACTCAGGGTGCTCTGTGCTCAGTGCTCAGGGTGCTGGGTGCTCAGTGCTCTGGGTGCTGGGTGCTCCGTGCTCAGGGTGCTGGGTGCGCAGTGCTCAGGGTGCTGGGTGCTCAGTGATCGGGGTGATGGGTGCTGAGTGCTCAGGGTGCTTGGTGCTCAGTGCTCGGTGTGCTCGGTGCTCAGTGCTCAGGGTCCTGGGTGCTCAGTACTCAGGGTGCTGGGTGCTTAGTACTCAGGGTGCTCAGTGCTCAGTACACAGGGTGCTGGGTGCTCAGTGCTCGGGGTGCTGGGTGCTCAGTGCTCAGTACTCAGGGTGATTGGGTGCTCAGTGCTCAGGGTGCTGGGTGCTCAGTACTCAGGGTGCTGGGTGCTCAGTACTCAGGGTGCTGGGTGCTTAGTACTCAGGGTGCTCAGTGCTCAGTACACAGGGTGCTGGGTGCTCAGTGCTCGGGGTGCTGGGTGCTCAGTGCTCAGTACTCAGGGTGATTGGGTGCTCAGTGCTCAGGGTGCTGGGTGCGCAGTACTCAGGGTGCTGGGTGCTCAGTGCTCAGGGTGCTGGGTGCTCAGTACTCAGGGTGCTGGGTGCCCAGTGCTCGGGGCGCTCGGTGCTCAGAACTCAGGGTGCTGGGTGCTCAGTACTCAGGGTGCTGGGTGCTCATTCTCGGGGTGCTGGGTGCTCAGTGCTCGGGGTGCTGGGTGCTCAGTACTCAGGGTGCTGGGGGCTCAGTACTCAGGGTGCTGGGTGCTCAGTACTCAGGGTGCTCGGTTCTCAGTACTCAGGGTGCTGGGTGCTCATTCTCGGGGTGCTGGGTGCTCAGTGCTCAGGGTGCTGGGTGCTCAGTACTCAGGGTGCTGGGGGCTCAGTACTCAGGTTGCTGGGTGCTCAGTACTCAGGGTGATGTGTTCTCAGTACTCAGGGTGCTGGGTGCTCAGTGCTCGGGGTGCTGTGTGCTCAGTTCTCGGGGTGCTCAGTACTAAGGGTGCTGGGTGCTCAGTACTCAGGGTGCTGGGTGCTCAGTGCTCGGGGTGCTCGGTGCTCAGTACTCGGGGTGCTGGGTGCTCAGTACTCGGGGTGCTGGGTGCTCAGTGCTCAGGGTGCTGGGTGCTCAGTGCTCGGGGTGCTCGGTGCTCAGTGCTGAGGGTGCTGGCTACTCAGTGCTCAGGGTGCTGGGTGCTCAGTACTCAGGGTGCTAGGTGCTCAGTACTCAGGGTGCTCAGTGCTCAGTACTCAGCGTGCTGGGTGCTCAGTGCTCAGGGTCCTCGGTGCTCAGTACTCAGTGTGCTCAGTGCTCAGTACTCAGCGTGCTTTGTGCTCAGTGCTCAGGGTGCTGGGTGCTCAGTACTCAGGGTGCTGGGTGCTCAGTACTCATGGTGCTGGGTGCTCAGTACTCAGGGTGCTGTGTGCTCAGTGCTCGGGGTGCTCGGTGATCAGTACTCAGGGTGCTGGGTGCTCAGTGCTCAGGGTGCTGGGTACTCAGTGCTCAGGGTGCTGGGTGCTCAGTGCTCAGGGTGCTGGGTGATCAGTGCTCGGGGTCCTGGGTACTCAGTACTCAGGGTGCTGGGTGCTCAGTGCTAAGGTGATCGGTGCTCAGTACTCAGGGTGCTCAGTACTCAGGGTGCTGGGTGCTCAGTGCTCAGGGTGCTGGGTGCTCAGTCCTCAGGGTGCTCAGTGCTCAGGGTGCTGGGTGCTCAGTGCTCGGGGTGCTGGGTGCTCAGTACTCAGGGTGCTCAGTACTCAGGGTGCTGGGTGCTCAGTGCTAAGGTGATCGGTGCTCAGTACTCAGGGTGCTCAGTACTCAGGGTGCTGGGTGCTCAGTGCTCAGGGTGCTGGGTGCTCAGTCCTCAGGGTGCTCAGTGCTCAGGGTGCTGGGTGCTCAGTACTCGGGGTGCTTGGTGCTCAGTACTCGGGGTGCTCAGTACTCAGGGTGCTGGGTGCTCAGTGCTAAGGTGATCGGTGCTCAGTACTCAGGGTGCTCAGTGCTCAGGGTGCTGGGTGCTCAGTACTCGGGGTGCTGGGTGCTCAGTACTCAGGGTGCTAGGTGCTCAGTACTCAGGGTGCTCAGTGCTCAGTACTCAGCGTGCTGGGTGCTCAGTGCTCAGGGTCCTCGGTGCTCAGTACTCAGGGTGCTCAGTGCTCAGTGCTCGGGGTGCTGGGTGCTCAGTACTCAGGGTGCTGGGTGCTCAGTACTCAGGGTGCTGGGAGCTCAGTACTCATGGTGCTGGGTGCTCAGTACTCAGGGTGCTGTGTGCCCAGTGCTCGGGGTGCTCGGTGATCAGTACTCAGGGTGCTGGGTGCTCAGTGCTCAGGGTGCTGGGTACTCAGTGCTCATGGTGCTGGGTGCTCAGTGCTCAGGGTACTGGGTGCTCAGTGCTCAGGGTGCTGGGTGATCAGTGCTCGGGGTCCTGGGTACTCAGTGCTTGGGGTGCTGGATGCTCAGTACTCAGGGTGTTCGGTACTCAGTTCTCAGTGTGCTCAGTGCTCAATACTCAGGGTGCTGGTTGCTCAGTGCTCAGGGTGCTCGGTGCTCAGTACTCAGGGTGCTGGGTGCTCAGTACTCAGGGTGCTGGGTGCTCAGTACTCAGGGTGCTGGGTGCTCAGTACTCAGGGTGCTGGGTTCTCAGTGCTCAGGGTGCTGTGTGCTCAGTACTCAGGGTGCTGGGTGCTCAGTACTCAGGGTGCTCCGTGCTCAGTACTCAGGGTGCTGGGTGCTCAGTGCTCAGGGTGCTGGGTACTCAGTACTCAGGGTGCTGGGTGCTCAGTACTCATCGTGCTGGGTGCTCAGTGCTCAGGGTGCTGGGTGCTTAGTGCTCAGGGTGCTGGGTGCTCAGTACTCAGGGTGCTGGGTGCTCAGTGCTAAGGTGATCGGTGCTCAGTACTCAGGGTGCTCAGTACTCAGGGTGCTGGGTGCTCAGTGCTCAGGGTGCTGGGTGCTCAGTCCTCAGGGTGCTCAGTGCTCAGGGTGCTGGGTGCTCAGTGCTCAGGGTGCTCAGTGCTCAGGGTGCTGGGTGCTCAGTGCTCGGGGTGCTGGGTGCTCAGTACTCAGGGTGCTCAGTACTCAGGGTGCTGGGTGCTCAGTGCTCGGGATGCTGGGTGCTCAGTGCTCAGGGTGATCGGTGCTCAGTACTCAGGGTGCTGGGTGCTCAGTACTCGGGGTGCTGGGTGCTCAGTACTCAGGGTGCTGGGTGCTCAGTCCTCAGGGTGCTCAGTGCTCAGGGTGCTGGGTGCTCAGTACTCAGGGTGCTGAGTGCTCAGTACTCTGGGTGCTGGGTGCTCAGTACTCAGGGTGCTGGGTGCTCAGTGCTCGGGGTGTTGGGTGCTCAGTGTTCAGGGTGCTCAGTGCTCATTACTCAGGGTGCTGGGTGCTCAGTACTCAGTGCTCAGGATGCTGGGTGCTCAGTGCTCAGGGTGCTGGGTGCTCAGTGCTCAGGGTGCTCAGTGCTCAGTGCTCAGTACTCAGGGTGCTTGGTGCTCAGTACTCAGTGTGCTGGGTGCTCAGTGCTCGGGGTACCTGGTGCTCAGTGCTCGGGTGCTCGGTGCTCAGTACTCAGGGTGCTGAGTGCTCAGTGCTCAGGGTGCTGGGTGCTCAGTGCTCAGGGTGCTGGGTGCTCAGTACTCAGGGTGCTGGGTGCTCAGTGCTCAGCGTGCTTGATGCTCAGTACTAAGGGTGCTGGGTGCTCAGTGCTCAGGGTGCTGGGTGCTCAGTGCTCGGGGTGCTGGGTGCTCCGTACTCAGGGTGCTGGGTGCTCAGTACTCGGGGTGCTGAGTGCTCAGTGCTCAGCGTGCTGGGTGCTCAGTACTCAGGGTGCTCGGTGCTCAGTACTCAGGGTGCTGGGTTCTCAGTACTCAGGGTGCTGGGTGCACAGTGCTAGGGGTGCTGGGTGCTCAGTGCTCGGGGTCTGGGTGCTCAGTACTCAGGGTGCTGGGTGCTCAGTACTCAGGGTGCTCTGTGCTCAGTGCTCAGGGTGCTGGGTGCTCAGTGCTCTGGGTGCTGGGTGCTCCGTGCTCAGGGTGCTGGGTGCTCAGTGCTCAGGGTGCTGGGTGCTCAGTGATCGGGGTGATGGGTGCTGAGTGCTCAGGGTGCTGGGTGCTCAGTGCTCGGGGTGCTCGGTGCTCAGTGCTCAGGGTCCTGGGTGCTCAGTACTCAGGGTGCTGGGTGCTTAGTACTCAGGGTGCTCAGTGCTCAGTACACAGGGTGCTGGGTGCTCAGTGCTCGGGGTGCTGGGTGCTCAGTGCTCAGTACTCAGGGTGATTGGGTGCTCAGTGCTCAGGGTGCTGGGTGCTCAGTACTCAGGGTGCTGGGTGCTCAGTACTCAGGGTGCTGGGTGCTTAGTACTCAGGGTGCTCAGTGCTCAGTACACAGGGTGCTGGGTGCTCAGTGCTCGGGGTGCTGGGTGCTCAGTGCTCAGTACTCAGGGTGATTGGGTGCTCAGTGCTCAGGGTGCTGGGTGCGCAGTACTCAGGGTGCTGGGTGCTCAGTGCTCAGGGTGCTGGGTGCTCAGTACTCAGGGTGCTGGGTGCCCAGTGCTCGGGGCGCTCGGTGCTCAGAACTCAGGGTGCTGGGTGCTCAGTACTCAGGGTGCTGGGTGCTCATTCTCGGGGTGCTGGGTGCTCAGTGCTCGGGGTGCTGGGTGCTCAGTACTCAGGGTGCTGGGGGCTCAGTACTCAGGGTGCTGGGTGCTCAGTACTCAGGGTGCTCGGTTCTCAGTACTCAGGGTGCTGGGTGCTCATTCTCGGGGTGCTGGGTGCTCAGTGCTCAGGGTGCTGGGTGCTCAGTACTCAGGGTGCTGGGGGCTCAGTACTCAGGTTGCTGGGTGCTCAGTACTCAGGGTGATGTGTTCTCAGTACTCAGGGTGCTGGGTGCTCAGTGCTCGGGGTGCTGTGTGCTCAGTTCTCGGGGTGCTCAGTACTAAGGGTGCTGGGTGCTCAGTACTCAGGGTGCTGGGTGCTCAGTGCTCGGGGTGCTCGGTGCTCAGTACTCGGGGTGCTGGGTGCTCAGTACTCGGGGTGCTGGGTGCTCAGTGCTCAGGGTGCTGGGTGCTCAGTGCTCGGGGTGCTCGGTGCTCAGTGCTGAGGGTGCTGGCTACTCAGTGCTCAGGGTGCTGGGTGCTCAGTACTCAGGGTGCTAGGTGCTCAGTACTCAGGGTGCTCAGTGCTCAGTACTCAGCGTGCTGGGTGCTCAGTGCTCAGGGTCCTCGGTGCTCAGTACTCAGGGTGCTCAGTGCTCAGTACTCAGCGTGCTTTGTGCTCAGTGCTCAGGGTGCTGGGTGCTCAGTACTCAGGGTGCTGGGTGCTCAGTACTCATGGTGCTGGGTGCTCAGTACTCAGGGTGCTGTGTGCTCAGTGCTCGGGGTGCTCGGTGATCAGTACTCAGGGTGCTGGGTGCTCAGTGCTCAGGGTGCTGGGTACTCAGTGCTCAGGGTGCTGGGTGCTCAGTGCTCAGGGTGCTGGGTGATCAGTGCTCGGGGTCCTGGGTACTCAGTACTCAGGGTGCTGGGTGCTCAGTGCTAAGGTGATCGGTGCTCAGTACTCAGGGTGCTCAGTACTCAGGGTCCTGGGTGCTCAGTGCTCAGGGTGCTGGGTGCTCAGTCCTCAGGGTGCTCAGTGCTCAGGGTGCTGGGTGCTCAGTGCTCGGGGTGCTGGGTGCTCAGTACTCAGGGTGCTCAGTACTCAGGGTGCTGGGTGCTCAGTGCTAAGGTGATCGGTGCTCAGTACTCAGGGTGCTCAGTACTCAGGGTGCTGGGTGCTCAGTGCTCAGGGTGCTGGGTGCTCAGTCCTCAGGGTGCTCAGTGCTCAGGGTGCTGGGTGCTCAGTACTCGGGGTGCTGGGTGCTCAGTACTCGGGGTGCTCAGTACTCAGGGTGCTGGGTGCTCAGTGCTAAGGTGATCGGTGCTCAGTACTCAGGGTGCTCAGTACTCAGGGTGCTGGGTGCTCAGTGCTCAGGGTGCTGGGTGCTCAGTCCTCAGGGTGCTCAGTGCTCAGGGTGCTGGGTGCTCAGTACTCGGGGTGCTGGGTGCTCAGTACTCAGGGTGCTCAGTACTTAGGGTGCTGGGTGCTCAGTGCTAAGGTGATCGGTGCTCAGTACTCAGGGTGCTCAGTACTCAGGGTGCTGGGTGCTCAGTGCTCAGGGTGCTGGGTGCTCAGTCCTCAGGGTGCTCAGTGCTCAGGGTGCTGGGTGCTCAGTACTCGGGGTGCTGGGTGCTCAGTACTCAGGGTGCTAGGTGCTCAGTACTCAGGGTGCTCAGTGCTCAGTACTCAGCGTGCTGGGTGCTCAGTGCTCAGGGTCCTCGGTGCTCAGTACTCAGGGTGCTCAGTGCTCAGTGCTCGGGGTGCTGGGTGCTCAGTACTCAGGGTGCTGGGTGCTCAGTACTCAGGGTGCTGGGTGCTCAGTACTCATGGTGCTGGGTGCTCAGTACTCAGGGTGCTGTGTGCCCAGTGCTCGGGGTGCTCGGTGATCAGTACTCAGGGTGCTGGGTGCTCAGTGCTCAGGGTGCTGGGTACTCAGTGCTCATGGTGCTGGGTGCTCAGTGCTCAGGGTGCTGGGTGCTCAGTGCTCAGGGTGCTGGGTGATCAGTGCTCGGGGTCCTGGGTACTCAGTGCTTGGGGTGCTGGATGCTCAGTACTCAGGGTGTTCGGTACTCAGTTCTCAGTGTGCTCAGTGCTCAATACTCAGGGTGCTGGTTGCTCAGTGCTCAGGGTGCTCGGTGCTCAGTACTCAGGGTGCTGGGTGCTCAGTACTCAGGGTGCTGGGTGCTCAGTACTCAGGGTGCTGGGTGCTCAGTACTCAGGGTGCTGGGTTCTCAGTGCTCAGGGTGCTGTGTGCTCAGTACTCAGGGTGCTGGGTGCTCAGTACTCAGGGTGCTCCGTGCTCAGTACTCAGGGTGCTGGGTGCTCAGTGCTCAGGGTGCTGGGTACTCAGTACTCAGGGTGCTGGGTGCTCAGTACTCATCGTGCTGGGTGCTCAGTGCTCAGGGTGCTGGGTGCTTAGTGCTCAGGGTGCTGGGTGCTCAGTACTCAGGGTGCTGGGTGCTCAGTGCTAAGGTGATCGGTGCTCAGTACTCAGGGTGCTCAGTACTCAGGGTGCTGGGTGCTCAGTGCTCAGGGTGCTGGGTGCTCAGTCCTCAGGGTGCTCAGTGCTCAGGGTGCTGGGTGCTCAGTGCTCAGGGTGCTCAGTGCTCAGGGTGCTGGGTGCTCAGTGCTCGGGGTGCTGGGTGCTCAGTACTCAGGGTGCTCAGTACTCAGGGTGCTGGGTGCTCAGTGCTCGGGATGCTGGGTGCTCAGTGCTCAGGGTGATCGGTGCTCAGTACTCAGGGTGCTGGGTGCTCAGTACTCGGGGGTGCTGGGTGCTCAGTACTCAGGGTGCTGGGTGCTCAGTCCTCAGGGTGCTCAGTGCTCAGGGTGCTGGGGTGCTCAGTACTCAGGGTGCTGAGTGCTCAGTACTCTGGGTGCTGGGTGCTCAGTACTCAGGGTGCTGGGTGCTCAGTGCTCGGGGTGTTGGGTGCTCAGTGTTCAGGGTGCTCAGTGCTCATTACTCAGGGTGCTGGGTGCTCAGTACTCAGTGCTCAGGATGCTGGGTGCTCAGTGCTCAGGGTGCTGGGTGCTCAGTGCTCAGGGTGCTCAGTGCTCAGTGCTCAGTACTCAGGGTGCTTGGTGCTCAGTACTCAGTGTGCTGGGTGCTCAGTGCTCGGGGTACCTGGTGCTCAGTGCTCGGGGTGCTCGGTGCTCAGTACTCAGGGTGCTGAGTGCTCAGTGCTCAGGGTGCTGGGTGCTCAGTGCTCAGGGTGGTGGGTGCTCAGTACTCAGGGTGTTGGGTGCTCAGTGCTCAGCGTGCTTGATGCTCAGTACTAAGGGTGCTGGGTGCTCAGTGCTCAGGGTGCTGGGTGCTCAGTGCTCGGGGTGCTGGGTGCTCCGTACTCAGGGTGCTGGGTGCTCAGTACTCGGGGTGCTGAGTGCTCAGTGCTCAGCGTGCTGGGTGCTCAGTACTCAGGGTGCTCGGTGCTCAGTACTCAGGGTGCTGGGTTCTCAGTACTCAGGGTGCTGGGTGCACAGTGCTAGGGGTGCTGGGTGCTCAGTGCTCGGGGTCTGGGTGCTCAGTACTCAGGGTGCTGGGTGCTCAGTACTCAGGGTGCTCTGTGCTCAGTGCTCAGGGTGCTGGGTGCTCAGTGCTCTGGGTGCTGGGTGCTCCGTGCTCAGGGTGCTGGGTGCTCAGTGCTCAGGGTGCTGGGTGCTCAGTGATCGGGGTGATGGGTGCTGAGTGCTCAGGGTGCTGGGTGCTCAGTGCTCGGGGTGCTCGGTGCTCAGTGCTCAGGGTCCTGGTGTGCTCAGTACTCAGGGTGCTGGGTGCTTAGTACTCAGGGTGCTCAGTGCTCAGTACACAGGGGTGCTGGGTGCTCAGTGCTCGGGGTGCTGGGTGCTCAGTGCTCAGTACTCAGGGTGATTGGGTGCTCCAGTGCTCAGGGTGCTGGGGTGCTCAGTACTCAGGGGTGCTGGGGTGCTCAGTACTCAGGGTGCTGGGTGCTTAGTTACTCAGGGTGCTCAGTGCTCAGTACACAGGGTGCTGGGTGCTCAGTGCTCGGGGTGCTGGGTGCTCAGTGCTCAGTACTCAGGGGTGATTGGGTGCTCAGTGCTCAGGGTGCTGGGTGCGCAGTACTCAGGGTGCTGGGTGCTCAGTGCTCAGGTGCTGGGTGCTCAGTACTCAGGGTGCTGGGTGCCCAGTGCTCGGGGCGCTCGGTGCTCAGAACTCAGGGTGCTGGGTGCTCAGTACTCAGGGTGCTGGGGTGCTCATTCTCGGGGGTGCTGGGTGCTCAGTGCTCGGGGGTGCTGGGTGCTCAGTACTCAGGGGTGCTGGGAGGCTCAGTACTCAGGGTGCTGGTGAGCTCAGTACTCAGGGTGCTCGGTTCTCAGTACTCAGGGTGCTGGGTGCTCATTCTCGGGGTGCTGGGTGCTCAGTGCTCAGGGGTGCTGGGTGCTCAGTACTCAGGGTGCTGGGGGGCTCAGTACTCAGGTTGCTGGGTGCTCAGTACTCAGGGTGATGTGTTCTCAGTACTCAGGGTGCTGGGTGCTCAGTGCTCGGGGTGCTGTGTGCTCAGTTCTCGGGGGTGCTCAGTACTAAGGGTGCTGGGTGCTCAGTACTCAGGGTGCTGGGGTGCTCAGTGCTCGGGGGTGCTCGGGTGCTCAGTACTCGGGGTGCTGGGTGCTCAGTACTCGGGGGTGCTGGGTGCTCAGTGCTCAGGGTGCTGGGTGCTCAGTGCTCGGGGGTGCTCGGTGCTCAGTGCTGAGGGTGCTGGGCTACTCAGTGCTCAGGGTGCTGGTGCTCAGTACTCAGGGTGCTAGGTGCTCAGTACTCAGGGTGCTCAGTGCTCAGTACTCAGCGTGCTGGGTGCTCAGTGCTCAGGGTCCTCGGTGCCTCAGTACTCAGGGGTGCTCAGTGCTCAGTACTTAGCGTGCTTTGTGCCTCAGTGCTCAGGGTGCTGGGGTGCTCAGTACTCAGGGTGCTGGGTGCTCAGTACTCATGGTTGCTGGGTGGCTCAGTACTCAGGGTGCTGTGTGCGCTCAGTGCTCGGGGTGCTCGGGTGATCAGTACTCAGGCGTGCTGGGTGCTCAGTGCTCAGGGTGCTGGGTACTCAGTGCTCAGGGTGCTGGGTGCTCAGTGCTCAGGGTGCTGGGTGATCAGTGCTCGGGTGGTCCTGGTTACTCAGTACTCAGGGTGCTGGGTGCTCAGTGCTAAGGTGATCGGTGCTCAGTACTCAGGGTGCTCAGTACTCAGGGTGCTGGGTGCTCAGTGCTCAGGGTGCTGGGTGCTCAGTCCTCAGGGTGCTCAGTGCTCAGGGTGCTGGTGTGCTCAGTGCTCGGGGGTGCTGGGTGCTCAGTACTCAGGGTGCTCAGTACTCAGGGTGCTGGGTGCTCAGTGCTAAGGTGATCGGTGCTCAGTACTCAGGGTGCTCAGTACTCAGGGTGCTGGGTGCTCAGTGCTCAGGGTGCTGGGTGCTCAGTCCTCAGGGTGCTCAGTGCTCAGGGTGCTGGTGTGCTCAGTACTCGAGGGTGCTGAGGGTGCTCAGTACTCGGGGGTGCTGGGTGCTCAGTGCTCAGGGTGCTGGGTGCTCAGTGCTCGGGGTGCTCGGTGCTCAGTGCTGAGGGGTGCTGGCTACTCAGTGCTCAGGGTGCTGGGTGCTCAGTACTCAGGGTGCTAGGTGCTCAGTACTCAGGGTGCTCAGTGCTCAGTACTCAGCGTGCTGGGTGCTCAGTGCTCAGGGTCCTCGGTGCTCAGTACTCAGGGTGCTCAGTGCTCAGTACTCAGCGTGCTTTGTGCTCAGTGCTCAGGGTGCTGGGTGCTGGGTGCTCAGTACTCAGGGTGCTGGGTGCTCAGTACTCGTGGTGCTGGGTGCTCAGTACTCAGGGTGCTGGGTGCTCAGTCCTCAGGGGTGCTCAGTGCTCAGGGTGCTGGGTGCTCAGTACTCAGGGTGCTGAGTGCTCAGTACTCTGGGTGCTGGGTGCTCAGTACTCAGGGTGCTGGGTGCTCAGTGCTCGGGGTGTTGGGTGCTCAGTGTTCAGGGTGCTCAGTGCTCATTACTCAGGGTGCTGGGTGCTCAGTACTCAGTGCTCAGGATGCTGGGTGCTCAGTGCTCAGGGTGCTGGGGTGCTCAGTGCTCAGGGTGCTCAGTGCTCAGTGCTCAGTACTCAGGGTGCTTGGTGCTCAGTACTCAGTGTGCTGGGTGCTCAGTGCTCGGGGTACCTGGTGCTCAGTGCTCGGGGTGCTCGGGTGCTCAGTACTCAGGGTGCTGAGTGCTCA
>NW_024544666.1:0-60483 GCF_018167655.1 Microtus oregoni
CACCCTGAGCACTGAGCACCCTGAGGACTGAGCACCCAGCACCCTGAGCACTGAGCACCCAGCACCCTGAGTACTGAGCACCCTGAGTACTGAGCACCGATCACCTAGCACTGAGCACCGAGCACCCTGAGTACTGAGCACCCAGCACCCTGAGCACTGAGCACCCAGCACCCTGAGCACTGAGCACCCAGCACCCTGAGTACTGAGCACCCAGCACCCTGAGTACTGAGTACCCAGCACCCTGAGTACTGAGCACCCAGCACCCTGAGTACTGAGCACGGAGCACCCTGAGTACTGAGCACCCAGCACCCTGAGTACTGAGCACCCAGCACCCTGAGCACTGAGAACCCAGCACCCTGAGTACTGAGCACCCAGCACCCTGAGTACTGAGCACCCAGCACCCTGAGTACTGAGCACCCAGCACCCTGAGTACTGAGCACCGAGCACCCTGAGCACTGAGCACACAGCACCCTGAGTACTGCGCACCCAGCACCATGAGTACTGAGCACCCAGCACCCTGAGTACTGAGCACCCAGTACCCTTAGCACTGAGCACAAAGCACGCTGAGTACTGAGCACTGAGCACCCTGAGTACTGAGCACCGAGGACCCTGAGCACTGAGCACCCAGCACGCTGAGTACTGAGCACTGAGCACCCTGAGTACTGAGCACCTAGCACCCTGAGTACTGAGCACCCAGCACCCTGAGCACTGAGTAGCCAGCACCCTCAGCACTGAGCACCCAGCACCCCGAGCACTGAGCACCCAGCACCCTGAGCACTGAGCACCCAGCACCCCGAGTACTGAGCACCCAGCACCCCGAGTACTGAGCACCGAGCACCCCGAGCACTGAGCACCCAGCACCCTGAGTACTGAGCACCCAGCACCCTGAGTACTGAGCACCCCGAGAACTGAGCACACAGCACCCCGAGCACTGAGCACCCAGCACCCTGAGTACTGAGAACACATCACCCTGAGTACTGAGCACCCAGCATCCTGAGTACTGAGCCCCCAGCACCCTGAGTACTGAGCACCCAGCACCCCGAGCACTGAGCACCCAGCACCTCGAGAATGAGCACCCAGCACCCTGAGTACTGAGAACCGAGCACCCTGAGTACTGAGCACCCAGCACCCTGAGTACTGAGCCCCCAGCACCCTGAGTACTGAGCACCCAGCACCCCGAGCACTGAGCACCCAGCACCCCGAGAATGAGCACCCAGCACCCTGAGTACTGAGCACCCAGCACCCTGAGTTCTGAGCACCGAGCTCCCCGAGCACTGGGCACCCAGCACCCTGAGCACTGAGCACCCAGCACCCTGAGCACTGAGCACCCAGCACCCTGAGTACTGAGCACTGAGCACCCAGCACCCCGAGCACTGAGCACCCAGCACCCTGTGTACTGAGCACTGAGCACCCTGAGTACTAAGCACCCAGCACCCTGAGTACTGAGCACCCAGGACCCTGAGCACTGAGCACCGAGCACACCGAGCACTGAGCAACCAGCACCCTGAGCACTCAGCACCCATCACCCCGATCACTGAGCACCCAGCACTCTGAGCACTGAGCACCCAGCACCCTGAGAACGGAGCACCCAGCACCCAGAGCACTGAGCACCCAGCATCCTGAGCCCTGAGCACAGAGCACCCTGAGTACTGAGCACCCAGCACCCTGAGTACTGAGCACCCAGACCCCGAGCACTGAGCACCCAGCACCCCTAGCACTGTGCACCCAGCACCCTGAGTACTGAGAACCCAGCACCCTGAGTACTGAGCACCGAGCACCCTGAGTACTGAGCACCCAGAACGCTGAGCACTGAGCACCCAGCACCCCGAGTACTGAGCACCCAGCACCCTGAGTACTGAGCACCCAGCACCCTGAGTACTGAGCACCGAGCACCCCGAGCACTGAGCACACAGCACCCTGAGTACTGCGCACCCAGCACCATGAGTACTGAGCACCCAGCACCCTGAGTACTGAGCACCCAGTACCCTTAGCACTGAGCACAAAGCACGCTGAGTACTGAGCACTGAGCACCCTGAGTACTGAGCACCGAGGACCCTGAGCACTGAGCACCCAGCACGCTGAGTACTGAGCACTGAGCACCCTGAGTACTGAGCACCTAGCACCCTGAGTACTGAGCACCCAGCACCCTGAGCACTGAGTAGCCAGCACCCTCAGCACTGAGCACCCAGCACCCCGAGCACTGAGCACCCAGCACCCTGAGCACTGAGCACACAGCACCCCGAGTGCTGAGCACCCAGCACCCCGAGTACTGAGCACCGAGCACCCCGAGCACTGAGCACCCAGCACCCTGAGTACTGAGCACCCAGCACCCTGAGTACTGAGCACCCCGAGAACTGAGCACACAGCACCCCGAGCACTGAGCACCCAGCACCCTGAGTACTGAGAACACATCACCCTGAGTACTGAGCACCCAGCAACCTGAGTACTGAGCCCCCAGCACCCTGAGTACTGAGCACCCAGCACCCCGAGCACTGAGCACCCAGCACCTCGAGAATGAGCACCCAGCACCCTGAGTACTGAGAACCGAGCACCCTGAGTACTGAGCACCCAGCACCCTGAGTACTGAGCCCCCAGCACCCTGAGTACTGAGCACCCAGCACCCGGAGCACTGAGCACCCAGCACCCCGAGAATGAGCACCCAGCACCCTGAGTACTGAGCACCCAGCACCCTGAGTTCTGAGCACCGAGCTCCCCGAGCACTGGGCACCCAGCACCCTGAGCACCCAGCACCCTGAGCACTGAGCACCCAGCACCCTGAGTACTGAGCACTGAGCATCCAGCACCCCGAGCACTGAGCACCCAGCACCCTGTGTACTGAGCACTGAGCACCCTGAGTACTAAGCACCCAGCACCCTGAGTACTGAGCACCCAGGACCCTGAGCACTGAGCACCGAGCACCCCGAGCACTGAGCACCCAGCACCCTGAGCACTCAGCACCCATCACCCCGATCACTGAGCACCCAGCACTCTGAGCACTGAGCACCCAGCACCCTGAGAACGGAGCACCCAGCACCCAGAGCACTGATCACCCAGCATCCTGAGCCCTGAGCACAGAGCACCGTGAGTACTGAGCACCCAGCACCCTGAGTACTGAGCACCCTGACCCCGAGCACTGAGCACCCAGCACCCCTAGCACTGTGCACCCAGCACCCTGAGTACTGAGAACCCAGCACCCTGAGTACTGAGCACCGAGCACCCTGAGTACTGAGCACCCAGCACGCTGAGCACTGAGCACCCAGCACCCCGAGTACTGAGCACCCAGCACCCTGAGTACGGAGCACCCAGCACCCCGAGCACTGAGCACCCAGCACCCTGAGCACTGAGCACCCAGCACCCTTAGTACTGAGCATCAAGCACGCTGAGCACTGAGCACCCAGCACCCTGAGTACTGAGCACCCAGCACCCTGAGCACTGAGCACCCAGCACCCTGAGCACTGAGCACTCAGCACCCTGAGTACTGAGCACCGAGCACCCCGAGCACTGAGCACCAGGTACCCCCGCACTGAGCACCCAGCACCCTGAGTACTGAGCACCCAGGACCCTGAGCACTGAGCACCGAGCACCCCGAGCACTGAGCACCCAGCACCCTGAGCACTCAGCACCCATCACCCCGATCACTGAGCACCCAGCTCCCTGAGCACTGAGCACCCAGCACCCTGAGCACGGAGCACCCAGCACCCAGAGCACTGAGCACCCAGCACCCTGAGCACTGAGCACAGAGCATCCTGAGTACTGAGCACCCAGCACCCTGAGTACTGAGCACCCAGACCCCGAGCACTGAGCACCCAGCACCCCTAGCACTGTGCACCCAGCACCCTGAGTACTGAGAACCCAGCACCCTGAGTACTGAGCACCCAGCACCCTGAGCACTGAGCACCCTGAGGACTGAGCACCCAGCACCCTGAGTACTGAGCACCCAGCACCCCGAGTACTGAGCACCCAGAACCCTGAGTACTGAGCACCGATCACCCTGAGCACTGAGCACCCAGCATCCCGAGCACTGAGCACCCAGCACCCTGAGTACTGAGCACCCTGAGTACTGAGCACCCAGCACCCCGAGCACTGAGCACCCAGCACCCTGAGCACGGAGCACCCTGAGGACTGAGCACCCAGCACCCTGAGCACTGAGCACCCAGCACCCTGAGTACTGAGCACCCTGAGTACTGAGCACCGATCACCTTAGCACTGAGCACCCAGCACCCTGAGTACTGAGCACCCAGCACCCTGAGCACTGAGCACCCAGCACCCTGAGCACTGAGCACCCAGCACCCTGAGTACTGAGCACCCAGCACCCTGAGTACTGAGTACCCAGCTCCCTGAGCACTGAGCACCCAGCACCCTGAGTACTGAGCACGGAGCACCCTGAGTACTGAGCACCCAGCACCCTGAGTACTGAGCACCCAGCACCCTGAGCACTGAGAACCCAGCACCCTGAGTACTGAGCACCCTGAGTACTGAGCACCCAGCACCCTGAGTACTGAGCACCCCGAGAACTGAGCACACAGCACCCCGAGCACTGAGCACCCAGCACCCTGAGTACTGAGAACACATCACCCTGAGTACTGAGCACCCAGCAACCTGAGTACTGAGCCCCCAGCACCCTGAGTACTGAGCACCCAGCACCCCGAGCACTGAGCACCCAGCACCTCGAGAATGAGCACCCAGCACCCTGAGTACTGAGAACCGAGCACCCTGAGTACTGAGCACCCAGCACCCTGAGTACTGAGCCCCCAGCACCCTGGGTACTGAGCACCCAGCACCCCGAGCACTGAGCACCCAGCACCCCGAGAATGAGCACCCAGCACCCTGAGTACTGAGCACCCAGCACCCTGAGTTCTGAGCACCGAGCTCCCCGAGCACTGGGCACCCAGCACCCTGAGCACTGAGCACCCAGCACCCTGAGCACTGAGCACCCAGCACCCTGAGTACTGAGCACTGAGCACCCAGCACCCCGAGCACTGAGCACCCAGCACCCTGTGTACTGAGCACTGAGCACCCTGAGTACTAAGCACCCAGCACCCTGAGTACTGAGCACCCAGGACCCTGAGCACTGAGCACCGAGCACCCCGAGCACTGAGCACCCAGCACCCTGAGCACTCAGCACCCATCACCCCGATCACTGAGCACCCAGCACTCTGAGCACTGAGCACCCAGCACCCTGAGAACGGAGCACCCAGCACCCAGAGCACTGAGCACCCAGCATCCTGAGCCCTGAGCACAGAGCACCCTGAGTACTGAGCACCCAGCACCCTGAGTACTGAGCACCCAGACCCCGAGCACTGAGCACCCAGCACCCCTAGCACTGTGCACCCAGCACCCTGAGTACTGAGAACCCAGCACCCTGAGTACTGAGCACCGAGCACCCTGAGTACTGAGCACCCAGCACGCTGAGCACTGAGCACCCAGCACCCCGAGTACTGAGCACCCAGCACCCTGAGTACGGAGCACCCAGCACCCCGAGCACTGAGCACCCAGCACCCTGAGCACTGAGCACCCAGCACCCTTAGTACTGAGCATCAAGCACGCTGAGCACTGAGCACCCAGCACCCTGAGTACTGAGCACCCAGCACCCTGAGCACTGAGCACCCAGCACCCTGAGCACTGAGCACTCAGCACCCTGAGTACTGAGCACCGAGCACCCCGAGCACTGAGCACCAGGTACCCCGAGCACTGAGCACCCAGCACCCTGAGTACTGAGCACCAAGCACCCTGAGTACTGAGCACTGAGCACTGAGCACCCTGAGCACTGAGCACCCAGCACCCTGAGCACTGAGCACCCAGCACCCTGAGTACTGAGTACACAGCACCCTGAGCACTGAGCACCCAGCACCCTGAGCACTGAGCACCCAGCACCCTGAGTACTGAGCACCCAGCACCCTGAGTACTGAGTACCCAGCACCCTGAGCACTGAGCACCCAGCACCCTGAGTACTGAGCACGGAGCACCCTGAGTACTGCGCACCCAGCACCCTGAGTACTGAGCACGCAGCACCTTGAGCACTGAGAACCCAGCACCCTGAGTACTGAGCACCCAGCACCCTGAGTACTGAGCACCCAGCACCCTGAGTACTGAGCACCCAGCACCCTGAGTACTGAGCACCGAGCACCCCGAGCACTGAGCAACCAGCACCCTGAGTATTGAGCACTGAGCACCCTGAGAACTGAGTACCGAACACCCTGAGTACTGAGCACCCAGCACCCCAAGCACTGAGTACCCAGGACCCCGAGCACTGATCACCCAGCACCCTGAGCACTGAGCCCCCAGCACCCTGAGCACTGAGCACCCAGCACCCTGAGCACTGAGTACCCAGCACCCTGAGCACTGAGCACACAGCACCCTGAGTACTGATCACCGAGCACCCCGAGCACTGAGCACACAGCACCCTGAGTACTGAGAACCCAGCAGCATGAGTACTGAGCACCCAGCACCCTGAGTACTGAGCACCGAGCACCCCGAGCACTGAGCACACAGCACCCTGAGTACTGATCACCGAGCACCCCGAGCACTGAGCACACAGCACCCTGAGTACTGAGAACCCAGCAGCATGAGTACTGAGCACCCAGCACCCTGAGTACTGAGCACCGAGCACCCCGAGCACTGAGCACACAGCACCCTGAGTACTGAGAACCCAGCAGCATGAGTACTGAGCACCCAGCACCCTGAGCACTGAGAACCCAGCACCCTGAGTACTGAGCACCCAGCACCCTGAGTACTGAGCACCCAGCACCCTGAGTACTGAGCACCCAGCACCCTGAGTACTGAGCACCGAGCACCCTGAGCACTGAGCACACAGCACCCTGAGTACTGCGCACCCAGCACCATGAGTACTGAGCACCCAGCACCCTGAGTACTGAGCACCCAGTACCCTTAGCACTGAGCACAAAGCACGCTGAGTACTGAGCACTGAGCACCCTGAGTACTGAGCACCGAGGACCCTGAGCACTGAGCACCCAGCACGCTGAGTACTGAGCACTGAGCACCCTGAGTACTGAGCACCTAGCACCCTGAGTACTGAGCACCCAGCACCCTGAGCACTGAGTAGCCAGCACCCTCAGCACTGAGCACCCAGCACCCCGAGCACTGAGCACCCAGCACCCTGAGCACTGAGCACCCAGCACCCCGAGTACTGAGCACCCAGCACCCCGAGTACTGAGCACCGAGCACCCCGAGCACTGAGCACCCAGCACCCTGAGTACTGAGCACCCAGCACCCTGAGTACTGAGCACCCCGAGAACTGAGCACACAGCACCCCGAGCACTGAGCACCCAGCACCCTGAGTACTGAGAACACATCACCCTGAGTACTGAGCACCCAGCATCCTGAGTACTGAGCCCCCAGCACCCTGAGTACTGAGCACCCAGCACCCCGAGCACTGAGCACCCAGCACCTCGAGAATGAGCACCCAGCACCCTGAGTACTGAGAACCGAGCACCCTGAGTACTGAGCACCCAGCACCCTGAGTACTGAGCCCCCAGCACCCTGAGTACTGAGCACCCAGCACCCCGAGCACTGAGCACCCAGCACCCCGAGAATGAGCACCCAGCACCCTGAGTACTGAGCACCCAGCACCCTGAGTTCTGAGCACCGAGCTCCCCGAGCACTGGGCACCCAGCACCCTGAGCACTGAGCACCCAGCACCCTGAGCACTGAGCACCCAGCACCCTGAGTACTGAGCACTGAGCACCCAGCACCCCGAGCACTGAGCACCCAGCACCCTGTGTACTGAGCACTGAGCACCCTGAGTACTAAGCACCCAGCACCCTGAGTACTGAGCACCCAGGACCCTGAGCACTGAGCACCGAGCACACCGAGCACTGAGCAACCAGCACCCTGAGCACTCAGCACCCATCACCCCGATCACTGAGCACCCAGCACTCTGAGCACTGAGCACCCAGCACCCTGAGAACGGAGCACCCAGCACCCAGAGCACTGAGCACCCAGCATCCTGAGCCCTGAGCACAGAGCACCCTGAGTACTGAGCACCCAGCACCCTGAGTACTGAGCACCCAGACCCCGAGCACTGAGCACCCAGCACCCCTAGCACTGTGCACCCAGCACCCTGAGTACTGAGAACCCAGCACCCTGAGTACTGAGCACCGAGCACCCTGAGTACTGAGCACCCAGAACGCTGAGCACTGAGCACCCAGCACCCCGAGTACTGAGCACCCAGCACCCTGAGTACTGAGCACCCAGCACCCTGAGTACTGAGCACCGAGCACCCCGAGCACTGAGCACACAGCACCCTGAGTACTGCGCACCCAGCACCATGAGTACTGAGCACCCAGCACCCTGAGTACTGAGCACCCAGTACCCTTAGCACTGAGCACAAAGCACGCTGAGTACTGAGCACTGAGCACCCTGAGTACTGAGCACCGAGGACCCTGAGCACTGAGCACCCAGCACGCTGAGTACTGAGCACTGAGCACCCTGAGTACTGAGCACCTAGCACCCTGAGTACTGAGCACCCAGCACCCTGAGCACTGAGTAGCCAGCACCCTCAGCACTGAGCACCCAGCACCCCGAGCACTGAGCACCCAGCACCCTGAGCACTGAGCACACAGCACCCCGAGTGCTGAGCACCCAGCACCCCGAGTACTGAGCACCGAGCACCCCGAGCACTGAGCACCCAGCACCCTGAGTACTGAGCACCCAGCACCCTGAGTACTGAGCACCCCGAGAACTGAGCACACAGCACCCCGAGCACTGAGCACCCAGCACCCTGAGTACTGAGAACACATCACCCTGAGTACTGAGCACCCAGCAACCTGAGTACTGAGCCCCCAGCACCCTGAGTACTGAGCACCCAGCACCCCGAGCACTGAGCACCCAGCACCTCGAGAATGAGCACCCAGCACCCTGAGTACTGAGAACCGAGCACCCTGAGTACTGAGCACCCAGCACCCTGAGTACTGAGCCCCCAGCACCCTGAGTACTGAGCACCCAGCACCCGGAGCACTGAGCACCCAGCACCCCGAGAATGAGCACCCAGCACCCTGAGTACTGAGCACCCAGCACCCTGAGTTCTGAGCACCGAGCTCCCCGAGCACTGGGCACCCAGCACCCTGAGCACCCAGCACCCTGAGCACTGAGCACCCAGCACCCTGAGTACTGAGCACTGAGCATCCAGCACCCCGAGCACTGAGCACCCAGCACCCTGTGTACTGAGCACTGAGCACCCTGAGTACTAAGCACCCAGCACCCTGAGTACTGAGCACCCAGGACCCTGAGCACTGAGCACCGAGCACCCCGAGCACTGAGCACCCAGCACCCTGAGCACTCAGCACCCATCACCCCGATCACTGAGCACCCAGCACTCTGAGCACTGAGCACCCAGCACCCTGAGAACGGAGCACCCAGCACCCAGAGCACTGATCACCCAGCATCCTGAGCCCTGAGCACAGAGCACCGTGAGTACTGAGCACCCAGCACCCTGAGTACTGAGCACCCAGACCCCGAGCACTGAGCACCCAGCACCCCTAGCACTGTGCACCCAGCACCCTGAGTACTGAGAACCCAGCACCCTGAGTACTGAGCACCGAGCACCCTGAGTACTGAGCACCCAGCACGCTGAGCACTGAGCACCCAGCACCCCGAGTACTGAGCACCCAGCACCCTGAGTACGGAGCACCCAGCACCCCGAGCACTGAGCACCCAGCACCCTGAGCACTGAGCACCCAACACCCTTAGTACTGAGCATCAAGCACGCTGAGCACTGAGCACCCAGCACCCTGAGTACTGAGCACCCAGCACCCTGAGCACTGAGCACCCAGCACCCTGAGCACTGAGCACTCAGCACCCTGAGTACTGAGCACCGAGCACCCCGAGCACTGAGCACCAGGTACCCCGAGCACTGAGCACCCAGCACCCTGAGTATTGAGCACCCAGGACCCTGAGCACTGAGCACCGAGCACCCCGAGCACTGAGCACCCAGCACCCTGAGCACTCAGCACCCATCACCCCGATCACTGAGCACCCAGCTCCCTGAGCACTGAGCACCCAGCACCCTGAGCACGGAGCACCCAGCACCCAGAGCACTGAGCACCCAGCACCCTGAGCACTGAGCACAGAGCATCCTGAGTACTGAGCACCCAGCACCCTGAGTACTGAGCACCCAGACCCCGAGCACTGAGCACCCAGCACCCCTAGCACTGTGCACCCAGCAACCTGAGTACTGAGAACCCAGCACCCTGAGTACTGAGCACCCAGCACCCTGAGCACTGAGCACCCTGAGGACTGAGCACCCAGCACCCTGAGTACTGAGCACCCAGCACCCCGAGTACTGAGCACCCAGAACCCTGAGTACTGAGCACCGATCACCCTGAGCACTGAGCACCCAGCATCCCGAGCACTGAGCACCCAGCACCCTGAGTACTGAGCACCCTGAGTACTGAGCACCCAGCACCCCGAGCACTGAGCACCCAGCACCCTGAGCACGGAGCACCCTGAGGACTGAGCACCCAGCACCCTGAGCACTGAGCACCCAGCACCCTGAGTACTGAGCACCCTGAGTACTGAGCACCGATCACCTTAGCACTGAGCACCCAGCACCCTGAGTACTGAGCACCCAGCACCCTGAGCACTGAGCACCCAGCACCCTGAGCACTGAGCACCCAGCACCCTGAGTACTGAGCACCCAGAACCCTGAGTACTGAGCACCGATCACCCTGAGCACTGAGCACCCAGCATCCCGAGCACTGAGCACCCAGCACCCTGAGTACTGAGCACCCTGAGTACTGAGCACCCAGCACCCCGAGCACTGAGCACCCAGCACCCTGAGCACGGAGCACCCTGAGGACTGAGCACCCAGCACCCTGAGCACTGAGCACCCAGCACCCTGAGTACTGAGCACCCTGAGTACTGAGCACCGATCACCTTAGCACTGAGCACCCAGCACCCTGAGTACTGAGCACCCAGCACCCTGAGCACTGAGCACCCAGCACCCTGAGCACTGAGCACCCAGCACCCTGAGTACTGAGCACCCAGCACCCTGAGTACTGAGTACCCAGCTCCCTGAGCACTGAGCACCCAGCACCCTGAGTACTGAGCACGGAGCACCCTGAGTACTGAGCACCCAGCACCCTGAGTACTGAGCACCCAGCACCCTGAGCACTGAGAACCCAGCACCCTGAGTACTGAGCACCCTGAGTACTGAGCACCCAGCACCCTGAGTACTGAGCACCCCGAGAACTGAGCACACAGCACCCCGAGCACTGAGCACCCAGCACCCTGAGTACTGAGAACACATCACCCTGAGTACTGAGCACCCAGCAACCTGAGTACTGAGCCCCCAGCACCCTGAGTACTGAGCACCCAGCACCCCGAGCACTGAGCACCCAGCACCTCGAGAATGAGCACCCAGCACCCTGAGTACTGAGAACCGAGCACCCTGAGTACTGAGCACCCAGCACCCTGAGTACTGAGCCCCCAGCACCCTGGGTACTGAGCACCCAGCACCCCGAGCACTGAGCACCCAGCACCCCGAGAATGAGCACCCAGCACCCTGAGTACTGAGCACCCAGCACCCTGAGTTCTGAGCACCGAGCTCCCCGAGCACTGGGCACCCAGCACCCTGAGCACTGAGCACCCAGCACCCTGAGCACTGAGCACCCAGCACCCTGAGTACTGAGCACTGAGCACCCAGCACCCCGAGCACTGAGCACCCAGCACCCTGTGTACTGAGCACTGAGCCCCCTGAGTACTAAGCACCCAGCACCCTGAGTACTGAGCACCCAGGACCCTGAGCACTGAGCACCGAGCACCCCGAGCACTGAGCACCCAGCACCCTGAGCACTCAGCACCCATCACCCCGATCACTGAGCACCCAGCACTCTGAGCACTGAGCACCCAGCACCCTGAGAACGGAGCACCCAGCACCCAGAGCACTGAGCACCCAGCATCCTGAGCCCTGAGCACAGAGCACCCTGAGTACTGAGCACCCAGCACCCTGAGTACTGAGCACCCAGACCCCGAGCACTGAGCACCCAGCACCCCTAGCACTGTGCACCCAGCACCCTGAGTACTGAGAACCCAGCACCCTGAGTACTGAGCACCGAGCACCCTGAGTACTGAGCACCCAGCACGCTGAGCACTGAGCACCCAGCACCCCGAGTACTGAGCACCCAGCACCCTGAGTACGGAGCACCCAGCACCCCGAGCACTGAGCACCCAGCACCCTGAGCACTGAGCACCCAGCACCCTTAGTACTGAGCATCAAGCACGCTGAGCACTGAGCACCCAGCACCCTGAGTACTGAGCACCCAGCACCCTGAGCACTGAGCACCCAGCACCCTGAGCACTGAGCACTCAGCACCCTGAGTACTGAGCACCGAGCACCCCGAGCACTGAGCACCAGGTACCCCGAGCACTGAGCACCCAGCACCCTGAGTACTGAGCACCAAGCACCCTGAGTACTGAGCACTGAGCACTGAGCACCCTGAGCACTGAGCACCCAGCACCCTGAGCACTGAGCACCCAGCACCCTGAGTACTGAGTACACAGCACCCTGAGCACTGAGCACCCAGCACCCTGAGCACTGAGCACCCAGCACCCTGAGTACTGAGCACCCAGCACCCTGAGTACTGAGTACCCAGCACCCTGAGCACTGAGCACCCAGCACCCTGAGTACTGAGCACGGAGCACCCTGAGTACTGCGCACCCAGCACCCTGAGTACTGAGCACGCAGCACCTTGAGCACTGAGAACCCAGCACCCTGAGTACTGAGCACCCAGCACCCTGAGTACTGAGCACCCAGCACCCTGAGTACTGAGCACCCAGCACCCTGAGTACTGAGCACCGAGCACCCCGAGCACTGAGCAACCAGCACCCTGAGTATTGAGCACTGAGCACCCTGAGAACTGAGTACCGAACACCCTGAGTACTGAGCACCCAGCACCCCAAGCACTGAGTACCCAGGACCCCGAGCACTGATCACCCAGCACCCTGAGCACTGAGCCCCCAGCACCCTGAGCACTGAGCACCCAGCACCCTGAGCACTGAGTACCCAGCACCCTGAGCACTGAGCACACAGCACCCTGAGTACTGATCACCGAGCACCCCGAGCACTGAGCACACAGCACCCTGAGTACTGAGAACCCAGCAGCATGAGTACTGAGCACCCAGCACCCTGAGTACTGAGCACCCAGCACCCTGAGCACTGAGCACAAAGAACGCTGAGTACTGAGCACTGAGCACCCTGAGTACTGAGCACCGAGGACCCTGAGCACTGAGCACCCAGCACGCTGAGTACTGAGCACTGAGCACCCTGAGTACTGAGCACCTAGCACCCTGAGTACTGAGCACCCAGCACCCTGAGCACTGAGTAGCCAGCACCCTCAGCACTGAGCACCCAGCACACCTAGCACTGAGCACCCAGCACCCTGAGCACTGAGCACCCAGCACCCCGAGTACTGAGCACCCAGCACCCCGAGTACTGAGCACCGAGCACCCCGAGCACTGAGCACCCAGCACCCTGAGTACTGAGCACCCCGAGAACTGAGCACACAGCACCCCGAGCACTGAGCACCCAGCACCCTGAGTACTGAGAACACATCACCCTGAGTACTGAGCACCCAGCAACCTGAGTACTGAGCCCCCAGCACCCTGAGTACTGAGCACCCAGCACCCCGAGCACTGAGCACCCAGGACCCCGAGAATGAGCACCCAGCACCCTGAGTACTGAGAACCGAGCACCCTGAGTACTGAGCACCCAGAACCCTGAGTACTGAGCCCCCAGCACCCTGAGTACTGAGCACCCAGCACCCCGAGCACTGAGCACCCAGCACCCCGAGAATGAGCACCCAGCACCCTGAGTACTGAGCACCCAGCACCCTGAGTTCTGAGCACCGAGCTCCCCGAGCACTGGGCACCCAGCACCCTGAGCACTGAGCACCCAGCACCCTGAGCACTGAGCACCCAGCACCCTGAGTACTGAGCACCCAGCACGCTGAGTACTGAGCACCGAGCACCCTGAGCACTGAGCACCCAATCACCCTGAGTACTGAGCACTGAGCACCCAGCACCCCGAGCACTGAGCACCCAGCACCCTGTGTACTGAGCACTGAGCACCCTGAGTACTAAGCACCCAGCACCCTGAGTACTGAGCACCCAGGACCCTGAGCACTGAGCACCGAGCACCCCGAGCACTGAGCACCCAGCACCCTGAGCACTCAGCACCCATCACCCCGATCACTGAGCACCCAGCACCCTGAGCACTGAGCACCCAGCACCCTGAGCACGGAGCACCCAGCACCCAGAGCGCTGAGCACCCAGCACCCTGAGCACTGAGCACAGAGCACCCTGAGTACTGAGCACCCAGCACCCTGAGTACTGAGCACCCAGACCCCGAGCACTGAGCACCCAGCACCCCTAGCACTGTGCACCCAGCACCCTGAGTACTGAGAACACAGCACCCTGAGTACTGAGCACCCAGCACCCAGAGCACTGAGCACCCTGAGGACTGAGCACCCAGCACCCTGAGTACTGAGCACCCAGCATCCTGAGTACTGAGCACCGATCACCCTGAGCACTGAGCACCCAGCATCCCGAGCACTGAGCACCCAGCACCCTGAGTACTGAGCACCCTGAGTACTGAGCACCCAGCACCCCGAGCACTGAGCACCCAGCACCCTGAGCACTGAGCACCCTGAGGACTGAGCACCCAGCACCCTGAGCACTGAGCACCCAGCACCCTGAGTACTGAGCACCCTTAGTACTGAGCACCGATCACCTTAGCACTGAGCACCCAGCACCCTGAGTACTGAGCACCCAGCACCCTGAGCACTGAGCACCCAGCACCCTGAGCACTGAGCACACAGCACCCTGAGTACTGAGCACCCAGCACCCTGAGTACTGAGTACCCAGCACCCTGAGCACTGAGCACCCAGCACCCTGAGTACTGAGCACGGAGCACCCTGAGTACTGAGCACAAAGCACCCTGAGTACTGAGCACCCAGCACCCTGAGCACTGAGAACACAGCACCCTGAGTACTGAGCACCCAGCACCCTGAGTACTGAGCACCCAGCACCCTGAGTACTGAGCACCCAGCACCCTGAGTACTGAGCACCGAGCACCCCGAGCACTGAGCAACCAGCACCCTGAGTATTGAGCACTGAGCACCCTGAGAACTGAGTACCGAACACCCTGAGTACTGAGCACCCAGCACCCCAAGCACTGAGTACCCAGGACCCCGAGCACTGATCACCCAGCACCCTGAGCACTGAGCACCCAGCACCCTGAGCACTGAGCACCCAGCATCCTGAGCACTGAGTACCCAGCACCCTGAGCACTGAGCACCCAGCACCCTGAGTACTGATCACCGAGCACCCCGAGCACTGAGCACACAGCACCCTGAGTACTGAGCACCCAGCACCATGAGTACTGAGCACCCAGCACCCTGAGTACTGAGCACCCAGCACCCTGAGCACTGAGCACAAAGCACGCTGAGTACTGAGCACTGAGCACCCTGAGTACTGAGCACCGAGGACCCTGAGCACTGAGCACCCAGCACGCTGAGTACTGAGCACTGAGCACCCTGAGTACTGAGCACCTAGCACCCTGAGTACTGAGCACCCAGCACCCTGAGCACTGAGTAGCCAGCACGCTCAGCACTGAGCACCCAGCACCCCGAGCACTGAGCACCCAGCACCCTGAGCACTGAGCACCCAGCACCCTGAGTACTGAGCACCCAGCACCCCGAGTACTGAGCACCGAGCACCCCGAGCACTGAGCACCCAGAACCCTGAGTACTGAGCACCCAGCACCCTGAGTACTGAGCACCCCGAGAACTGAGCACACATCACCACGAGCACTGAGCACCCAGCACCCTGAGTACTGAGAACACATCACCCTGAGTACTGAGCACCCAGCAACCTGAGTACTGAGCCCCCAGCACCCTGAGTACTGAGAACCCAGCACCCTGAGCACTGAGCACACAGCACCCTGAGCACTGAGCACCCAGCACCCTGAGTACTGAGCACTGAGCACCCAGCACCCCGAGCACTGAGCACCCAGCACCCTGAGTACTGAGCACCGAGCACCCCGAGCACTGAGCACCCAGCACCCTGAGTACTGAGCTCCGAGCACCCCGAGCACTGAGCACCCAGCACCCTGAGTACTGAGCACCCTGAGTACTGAGCCCCCTGCACCCTGAGTACTGAGCACCCAGCACCCCGAGCACTGAGCACCCAGCACCCCGAGAATGAGCACCCAGCACCCTGAGTACTGAGCACCCAGCACCCTGAGTTCTGAGCACCGAGCTCCCCGAGCACTGGGCACCCAGCACCCTGAGCACTGAGCACCCAGCACCCTGAGCACTGAGCACCCAGCACCCTGAGTACTGAGCACCCAGCACGCTGAGTACTGAGCACCCAGCACCCTGAGCACTGAGCACCCAATCACCCTGAGTACTGAGCACTGAGCACCCAGCACCCCGAGCACTGAGCACCCAGCACCCTGTGTACTGAGCACTGAGCACCCTGAGTACTAAGCACCCAGCACCCTGAGTACTGAGCACCCAGGACCCTGAGCACTGAGCACCGAGCACCCCGAGCACTGAGCACCCACCACCCTGAGCACTCAGCACCCATCACCCCCGATCACTGAGCACCCAGCACCCTGAGGACTGAGCACCCAGCACCCTGAGCACGGAGCACCCAGCACCCAGAGCACTGAGCACCCAGCACCCTGAGCACTGAGCACAGAGCACCCTGAGTACTGAGCACCCAGCACCCTGAGTACTGAGCACCCAGACCCCGAGCACTGAGCACCCAGCACCCCTAGCACTGTGCACCCAGCACCCTGAGTACTGAGAACCCAGCACCCTGAGTACTGAGCACCGAGCACCCTGAGTACTGAGCACCCAGCACGCTGAGCACTGAGCACCCAGCACCCCGAGTACTGAGCACCCAGCACCCTGAGTACGGAGCACCCAGCACCCCGAGCACTGAGCACCCAGCACCCTGAGCACTGAGCACCCAGCACCCTTAGTACTGAGCATCAAGCACGCTGAGCACTGAGCACCCAGCACCCTGAGTACTGAGCACCCAGCACCCTGAGCACTGAGCACCCAGCACCCTGAGCACTGAGCACTCAGCACCCTGAGTACTGAGCACCGAGCTCCCCGAGCACTGAGCACCAGGTACTCCGAGCACTGAGCACCCAGCACCCTGAGTACTGAGCACCAAGCACCCTGAGTACTGAGCACTGAGCACCCTGAGCATTGAGCACCCAGCACCCTGAGCACTGAGCACCCAGCATCCTGAGCACTGAGTACTGAGCACCCAGCACCCTGAGTAATGAGCACTGAGCACCGTGAACACTGAGCACCCAACACCCCGAGCACTGAGCACCCAGCACCCTGAGTACTGAGCACCCAGCACCGTGAGTACTGAGCACTCAGCACCCTGAGTACTGAGCACCCAGCACCCTGAGCACTGAGCACCCTGAGGACTGAGCACCCAGCACCCTGAGTACTGAGCACCCAGCACCCCGAGTACTGAGCACCCAGCACCCTGAGTACTGAGCACCGATCACCCTGAGCACTGAGCACCCATCATCCCGAGCACTGAGCACCCAGCACCCTGAGAATTGAGCACCCTGAGTACTGAGCACCCAGCACCCCGAGCACTGAGCACCCAGCACCCTGAGCAGTGAGCACCCTGAGGACTGAGCACCCAGCACCCTGAGCACTGAGCACCCAGCACCCTGAGTACTGAGCACCCTGAGTACTGAGCACCGATCACCTTAGCACTGAGCAGCCAGCACCCTGAGTACTGAGCACCCAGCACCCTGAACACTGAGCACCCAGCACCCTGAGCACTGAGCACCCAGCACCCTGAGTACTGAGCACCCAGCACCATGAGTACTGAGTACCCAGCACCCTGAGCACTGAGCACCCAGCACCCTGAGTACTGAGCACGGAGCACCCTGAGTACTGAGCACCCAGCACCCTGAGTACTGAGCACCCAGCACCCTGAGCACTGAGAACCCAGCACCCTGAGTACTGAGCACCCAGCACCCTGAGTACTGAGCACCCAGCACCCTGAGTACTGAGCACCCAGCACCCTGAGTACTGAGCACCGAGCACCCCGAGCACTGAGCAACCAGCACCCTGAGTATTGAGCACTGAGCACCCTGAGAACTGAGTACCGAACACCCTGAGTACTGAGCACCCAGCACCCCAAGCACTGAGTACCCAGGACCCCGAGCACTGATCACCCAGCACCCTGAGCACTGAGCACCCAGCACCCTGAGCACTGAGCACCCAGCACCCTGAGCACTGAGTACCCAGCACCCTGAGCACTGAGCACCCAGCACCCTGAGTACTGATCACCGAGCACCCCGAGCACTGAGCACACAGCACCCTGAGTACTGAGCACCCAGCACCATGAGTACTGAGCACCCAGCACCCTGAGTACTGAGCACCCAGCACCCTGAGCACTGAGCACAAAGCACGCTGAGTACTGAGCACTGAGCACCCTGAGTACTGAGCACCGAGGACCCTGAGCACTGAGCACCCAGCACGCTGAGTACTGAGCACTGAGCACCCTGAGTACTGAGCACCTAGCACCCTGAGTACTGAGCACCCAGCACCCTGAGCACTGAGTAGCCAGCACCCTCAGCACTGAGCACCCAGCACCCCGAGCACTGAGCACCCAGCACCCTGAGCACTGAGCACCCAGCACCCCGAGTACTGAGCACCCAGCACCCCGAGTACTGAGCACCGAGCACCCCGAGCACTGAGCACCCAGCACCCTGAGTACTGAGCACCCAGCACCCTGAGTACTGAGCACCCCGAGAACTGAGCACACAGCACCCCGAGCACTGAGCACCCAGCACCCTGAGTACTGAGAACACATCACCCTGATTACTGAGCACCCAGCAACCTGAGTACTGAGCCCCCAGCACCCTGAGTACTGAGCACCCAGCACCCCGAGCACTGAGCACCCAGCACCCCGAGAATGAGCACCCAGCACCCTGAGTACTGAGAACCGAGCACCCTGAGTACTGAGCACCCAACACCCTGAGTACTGAGCCCCCACCATCCTGAGTACTGAGCACACAGCACCCCGAGCACTGAGCACCCAGCACCCCGAGAATGAGCACCCAGCACCCTGAGTACTGAGCAGCCAGCACCCTGAGTACTGAGCCCCCACCATCCTGAGTACTGAGCACACAGCACCCCGAGCACTGAGCACCCAGCACCCCGAGAATGAGCACCCAGCACCCTGAGTACTGAGCAGCCAGCACCCTGAGTTCTGAGCACCGAGCTCCCGAGCACTGGGCACCCAGCACCCTGAGCACTGAGCACCCAGCACCCTGAGTACTGAGCACCCAGCACTCTGAGTAGTGAGCACCCAGCACCCTGAGCACTGAGCACCCAATCACCCTGAGTACTGAGCACTGAGCACCCAGCACCCCGAGCACTGAGCACCCAGCACCCTGTGTACTGAGCACTGAGCACCCTGAGTACTAAGCACCCAGCACCCTGAGTACTGAGCACCCAGGACCCTGAGCACTGAGCACCGAGCACCCCGAGCACTGAGCACCCAGCACCCTGAGCACTCAGCATCCATCACCCCGATCACTGAGCACCCAGCACCCTGAGCACTGAGCACCCAGCACCCTGAGCACGGAGCACCCAGCACCCAGAGCACTGAGCACCCAGCACCCTGAGCACTGAGCACAGAGCACCCTGAGTACTGAGCACCCAGCACCCTGAGTACTGAGCACCCAGACCCCGAGCACTGAGCACCCAGCTCCCCTAGCACTGTGCACCCAGCACCCTGCGTACTGAGAACCCAGCACCCTGAGTACTGAGCACCGAGCACCCTGAGTACTGAGCACCCAGCACGCTGAGAACTGAGCACCCAGCACCCCGAGTACTGAGCACCCAGCACCCTGAGTACGGAGCACCCAGCTCCCCAAGCACTGAGCACCCAGCACCCTGAGCACTGAGCACCCAGCACCCTTAGTACTGAGCATCAAGCACGCTGAGCACTGAGCACCCAGCACCCTGAGTACTGAGCACCCAGCACCCTGAGCACTGAGCACCCAGCACCCTGAGCACTGAGCACTCAGCACCCTGAGTACTGAGCACCGAGCACCCCGAGCACTGAGCACCAGGTACCCCGAGCACTGAGCACCCAGCACCCTGAGTACTGAGCACCAAGCACCCTGAGTACTGAGCACTGAGCACTGAGCACCCTGAGCACTGAGCACCCAGCACCCTGAGCACTGAGCACCCAGCATCCTGAGCACTGAGTACTGAGCACCCAGCACCCTGAGTAATGAGCACTGAGCACCCTGAACACTGAGCACCCAACACCCCGAGCACTGAGCACCCAGCACCCTGAGTACTGAGCACCCAGCACCCTGAGTACTGAGCACTCAGCACCCTGAGTACTGAGCACCCAGCACCCTGAGCACTGAGCACCCTGAGGACTGAGCACCCAGCACCCTGAGTACTGAGCAACCAGCACCCCGAGTACTGAGCACCCAGCACCCTGAGTACTGAGCACCGATCACCCTGAGCACTGAGCACCCAGCATCCCGAGCACTGAGCACCCAGCACCCTGAGTACTGAGCACCCTGAGTACTGAGCACCCAGCACCCCGAGCACTGAGCACCCAGCACCCTGAGCACTGAGCACCCTGAGGACTGAGCACCCAGCACCCTGAGCACTGAGCACCCAGCACCCTGAGTACTGAGCACCCTGAGTACTGAGCACCGATCACCTTAGCACTGAGCACCCAGCACCCTGAGTACTGAGCAGCCAGCACCCTGAGCACTGAGCACCCAGCACCCTGAGCACTGAGCACCCAGCACCCTGAGTACTGAGCACCCAGCACCCTGAGTACTGAGTACCCAGCACCCTGAGCACTGAGCACCCAGCAACCTGAGTACTGAGCACGGAGCACCCTGAGTACTGAGCACCCAGCACCCTGAGTACTGAGCACCCAGCACCTTGAGCACTGAGATCCCAGCACCCTGAGTACTGAGCACCCAGCACCCTGAGTACTGAGCACCCAGCACCCTGAGTACTGAGCACCCAGCACCCTGAGTACTGAGCACCGAGCACCCCGAGCACTGAGCAACCAGCACCCTGAGTATTGAGCACTGAGCACCCTGAGAACTGAGTACCGAACACCCTGAGTACTGAGCACCCAGCACCCCAAGCACTGAGTACCCAGGACCCCGAGCACTGATCACCCAGCACCCTGAGCACTGAGCACCCAGCACCCTGAGCACTGAGCACCCAGCACCCTGAGCACTGAGTACCCAGCACCCTGAGCACTGAGCACCCAGTACCCTGAGTACTGATCACCGAGCACCCCGAGCACTGAGCACACAGCACCCTGAGTACTGAGCACCCAGCACCATGAGTACTGAGCACCCAGCACCCTGAGTACTGAGCACCCAGCACCCTGAGCACTGAGCACAAATCACGCTGAGTACTGAGCACTGAGCACCCTGAGTACTGAGCACCGATGACCCTGAGCACTGAGCACCCAGCACCCTGAGTACTGAGAACCGAGCACCCTGAGTACTGAGCACCCAGCACCCTGAGTACTGAGCCCCCAGCACCCTGGGTACTGAGCACCCAGCACCCCGAGCACTGAGCACCCAGCACCCCGAGAATGAGCACCCAGCACCCTGAGTACTGAGCACCCAGCACCCTGAGTTCTGAGCACCGAGCTCCCCGAGCACTGGGCACCCAGCACCCTGAGCACTGAGCACCCAGCACCCTGAGCACTGAGCACCCAGCACCCTGAGTACTGAGCACTGAGCACCCAGCACCCCGAGCACTGAGCACCCAGCACCCTGTGTACTGAGCACTGAGCACCCTGAGTACTAAGCACCCAGCACCCTGAGTACTGAGCACCCAGGACCCTGAGCACTGAGCACCGAGCACCCCGAGCACTGAGCACCCAGCACCCTGAGCACTCAGCACCCATCACCCCGATCACTGAGCACCCAGCACTCTGAGCACTGAGCACCCAGCACCCTGAGAACGGAGCACCCAGCACCCAGAGCACTGAGCACCCAGCATCCTGAGCCCTGAGCACAGAGCACCCTGAGTACTGAGCACCCAGCACCCTGAGTACTGAGCACCCAGACCCCGAGCACTGAGCACCCAGCACCCCTAGCACTGTGCACCCAGCACCCTGAGTACTGAGAACCCAGCACCCTGAGTACTGAGCACCGAGCACCCTGAGTACTGAGCACCCAGCACGCTGAGCACTGAGCACCCAGCACCCCGAGTACTGAGCACCCAGCACCCTGAGTACGGAGCACCCAGCACCCCGAGCACTGAGCACCCAGCACCCTGAGCACTGAGCACCCAGCACCCTTAGTACTGAGCATCAAGCACGCTGAGCACTGAGCACCCAGCACCCTGAGTACTGAGCACCCAGCACCCTGAGCACTGAGCACCCAGCACCCTGAGCACTGAGCACTCAGCACCCTGAGTACTGAGCACCGAGCACCCCGAGCACTGAGCACCAGGTACCCCGAGCACTGAGCACCCAGCACCCTGAGTACTGAGCACCAAGCACCCTGAGTACTGAGCACTGAGCACTGAGCACCCTGAGCACTGAGCACCCAGCACCCTGAGCACTGAGCACCCAGCACCCTGAGTACTGAGTACACAGCACCCTGAGCACTGAGCACCCAGCACCCTGAGCACTGAGCACCCAGCACCCTGAGTACTGAGCACCCAGCACCCTGAGTACTGAGTACCCAGCACCCTGAGCACTGAGCACCCAGCACCCTGAGTACTGAGCACGGAGCACCCTGAGTACTGCGCACCCAGCACCCTGAGTACTGAGCACGCAGCACCTTGAGCACTGAGAACCCAGCACCCTGAGTACTGAGCACCCAGCACCCTGAGTACTGAGCACCCAGCACCCTGAGTACTGAGCACCCAGCACCCTGAGTACTGAGCACCGAGCACCCCGAGCACTGAGCAACCAGCACCCTGAGTATTGAGCACTGAGCACCCTGAGAACTGAGTACCGAACACCCTGAGTACTGAGCACCCAGCACCCCAAGCACTGAGTACCCAGGACCCCGAGCACTGATCACCCAGCACCCTGAGCACTGAGCCCCCAGCACCCTGAGCACTGAGCACCCAGCACCCTGAGCACTGAGTACCCAGCACCCTGAGCACTGAGCACACAGCACCCTGAGTACTGATCACCGAGCACCCCGAGCACTGAGCACACAGCACCCTGAGTACTGAGAACCCAGCAGCATGAGTACTGAGCACCCAGCACCCTGAGTACTGAGCACCCAGCACCCTGAGCACTGAGCACAAAGAACGCTGAGTACTGAGCACTGAGCACCCTGAGTACTGAGCACCGAGGACCCTGAGCACTGAGCACCCAGCACGCTGAGTACTGAGCACTGAGCACCCTGAGTACTGAGCACCTAGCACCCTGAGTACTGAGCACCCAGCACCCTGAGCACTGAGTAGCCAGCACCCTCAGCACTGAGCACCCAGCACACCTAGCACTGAGCACCCAGCACCCTGAGCACTGAGCACCCAGCACCCCGAGTACTGAGCACCCAGCACCCCGAGTACTGAGCACCGAGCACCCCGAGCACTGAGCACCCAGCACCCTGAGTACTGAGCACCCCGAGAACTGAGCACACAGCACCCCGAGCACTGAGCACCCAGCACCCTGAGTACTGAGAACACATCACCCTGAGTACTGAGCACCCAGCAACCTGAGTACTGAGCCCCCAGCACCCTGAGTACTGAGCACCCAGCACCCCGAGCACTGAGCACCCAGGACCCCGAGAATGAGCACCCAGCACCCTGAGTACTGAGAACCGAGCACCCTGAGTACTGAGCACCCAGAACCCTGAGTACTGAGCCCCCAGCACCCTGAGTACTGAGCACCCAGCACCCCGAGCACTGAGCACCCAGCACCCCGAGAATGAGCACCCAGCACCCTGAGTACTGAGCACCCAGCACCCTGAGTTCTGAGCACCGAGCTCCCCGAGCACTGGGCACCCAGCACCCTGAGCACTGAGCACCCAGCACCCTGAGCACTGAGCACCCAGCACCCTGAGTACTGAGCACCCAGCACGCTGAGTACTGAGCACCGAGCACCCTGAGCACTGAGCACCCAATCACCCTGAGTACTGAGCACTGAGCACCCAGCACCCCGAGCACTGAGCACCCAGCACCCTGTGTACTGAGCACTGAGCACCCTGAGTACTAAGCACCCAGCACCCTGAGTACTGAGCACCCAGGACCCTGAGCACTGAGCACCGAGCACCCCGAGCACTGAGCACCCAGCACCCTGAGCACTCAGCACCCATCACCCCGATCACTGAGCACCCAGCACCCTGAGCACTGAGCACCCAGCACCCTGAGCACGGAGCACCCAGCACCCAGAGCGCTGAGCACCCAGCACCCTGAGCACTGAGCACAGAGCACCCTGAGTACTGAGCACCCAGCACCCTGAGTACTGAGCACCCAGACCCCGAGCACTGAGCACCCAGCACCCCTAGCACTGTGCACCCAGCACCCTGAGTACTGAGAACACAGCACCCTGAGTACTGAGCACCCAGCACCCAGAGCACTGAGCACCCTGAGGACTGAGCACCCAGCACCCTGAGTACTGAGCACCCAGCATCCTGAGTACTGAGCACCGATCACCCTGAGCACTGAGCACCCAGCATCCCGAGCACTGAGCACCCAGCACCCTGAGTACTGAGCACCCTGAGTACTGAGCACCCAGCACCCCGAGCACTGAGCACCCAGCACCCTGAGCACTGAGCACCCTGAGGACTGAGCACCCAGCACCCTGAGCACTGAGCACCCAGCACCCTGAGTACTGAGCACCCTTAGTACTGAGCACCGATCACCTTAGCACTGAGCACCCAGCACCCTGAGTACTGAGCACCCAGCACCCTGAGCACTGAGCACCCAGCACCCTGAGCACTGAGCACACAGCACCCTGAGTACTGAGCACCCAGCACCCTGAGTACTGAGTACCCAGCACCCTGAGCACTGAGCACCCAGCACCCTGAGTACTGAGCACGGAGCACCCTGAGTACTGAGCACAAAGCACCCTGAGTACTGAGCACCCAGCACCCTGAGCACTGAGAACACAGCACCCTGAGTACTGAGCACCCAGCACCCTGAGTACTGAGCACCCAGCACCCTGAGTACTGAGCACCCAGCACCCTGAGTACTGAGCACCGAGCACCCCGAGCACTGAGCAACCAGCACCCTGAGTATTGAGCACTGAGCACCCTGAGAACTGAGTACCGAACACCCTGAGTACTGAGCACCCAGCACCCCAAGCACTGAGTACCCAGGACCCCGAGCACTGATCACCCAGCACCCTGAGCACTGAGCACCCAGCACCCTGAGCACTGAGCACCCAGCATCCTGAGCACTGAGTACCCAGCACCCTGAGCACTGAGCACCCAGCACCCTGAGTACTGATCACCGAGCACCCCGAGCACTGAGCACACAGCACCCTGAGTACTGAGCACCCAGCACCATGAGTACTGAGCACCCAGCACCCTGAGTACTGAGCACCCAGCACCCTGAGCACTGAGCACAAAGCACGCTGAGTACTGAGCACTGAGCACCCTGAGTACTGAGCACCGAGGACCCTGAGCACTGAGCACCCAGCACGCTGAGTACTGAGCACTGAGCACCCTGAGTACTGAGCACCTAGCACCCTGAGTACTGAGCACCCAGCACCCTGAGCACTGAGTAGCCAGCACGCTCAGCACTGAGCACCCAGCACCCCGAGCACTGAGCACCCAGCACCCTGAGCACTGAGCACCCAGCACCCTGAGTACTGAGCACCCAGCACCCCGAGTACTGAGCACCGAGCACCCCGAGCACTGAGCACCCAGAACCCTGAGTACTGAGCACCCAGCACCCTGAGTACTGAGCACCCCGAGAACTGAGCACACATCACCACGAGCACTGAGCACCCAGCACCCTGAGTACTGAGAACACATCACCCTGAGTACTGAGCACCCAGCAACCTGAGTACTGAGCCCCCAGCACCCTGAGTACTGAGAACCCAGCACCCTGAGCACTGAGCACACAGCACCCTGAGCACTGAGCACCCAGCACCCTGAGTACTGAGCACTGAGCACCCAGCACCCCGAGCACTGAGCACCCAGCACCCTGAGTACTGAGCACCGAGCACCCCGAGCACTGAGCACCCAGCACCCTGAGTACTGAGCTCCGAGCACCCCGAGCACTGAGCACCCAGCACCCTGAGTACTGAGCACCCTGAGTACTGAGCCCCCTGCACCCTGAGTACTGAGCACCCAGCACCCCGAGCACTGAGCACCCAGCACCCCGAGAATGAGCACCCAGCACCCTGAGTACTGAGCACCCAGCACCCTGAGTTCTGAGCACCGAGCTCCCCGAGCACTGGGCACCCAGCACCCTGAGCACTGAGCACCCAGCACCCTGAGCACTGAGCACCCAGCACCCTGAGTACTGAGCACCCAGCACGCTGAGTACTGAGCACCCAGCACCCTGAGCACTGAGCACCCAATCACCCTGAGTACTGAGCACTGAGCACCCAGCACCCCGAGCACTGAGCACCCAGCACCCTGTGTACTGAGCACTGAGCACCCTGAGTACTAAGCACCCAGCACCCTGAGTACTGAGCACCCAGGACCCTGAGCACTGAGCACCGAGCACCCCGAGCACTGAGCACCCACCACCCTGAGCACTCAGCACCCATCACCCCGATCACTGAGCACCCAGCACCCTGAGGACTGAGCACCCAGCACCCTGAGCACGGAGCACCCAGCACCCAGAGCACTGAGCACCCAGCACCCTGAGCACTGAGCACAGAGCACCCTGAGTACTGAGCACCCAGCACCCTGAGTACTGAGCACCCAGACCCCGAGCACTGAGCACCCAGCACCCCTAGCACTGTGCACCCAGCACCCTGAGTACTGAGAACCCAGCACCCTGAGTACTGAGCACCGAGCACCCTGAGTACTGAGCACCCAGCACGCTGAGCACTGAGCACCCAGCACCCCGAGTACTGAGCACCCAGCACCCTGAGTACGGAGCACCCAGCACCCCGAGCACTGAGCACCCAGCACCCTGAGCACTGAGCACCCAGCACCCTTAGTACTGAGCATCAAGCACGCTGAGCACTGAGCACCCAGCACCCTGAGTACTGAGCACCCAGCACCCTGAGCACTGAGCACCCAGCACCCTGAGCACTGAGCACTCAGCACCCTGAGTACTGAGCACCGAGCTCCCCGAGCACTGAGCACCAGGTACTCCGAGCACTGAGCACCCAGCACCCTGAGTACTGAGCACCAAGCACCCTGAGTACTGAGCACTGAGCACCCTGAGCATTGAGCACCCAGCACCCTGAGCACTGAGCACCCAGCATCCTGAGCACTGAGTACTGAGCACCCAGCACCCTGAGTAATGAGCACTGAGCACCGTGAACACTGAGCACCCAACACCCCGAGCACTGAGCACCCAGCACCCTGAGTACTGAGCACCCAGCACCGTGAGTACTGAGCACTCAGCACCCTGAGTACTGAGCACCCAGCACCCTGAGCACTGAGCACCCTGAGGACTGAGCACCCAGCACCCTGAGTACTGAGCACCCAGCACCCCGAGTACTGAGCACCCAGCACCCTGAGTACTGAGCACCGATCACCCTGAGCACTGAGCACCCATCATCCCGAGCACTGAGCACCCAGCACCCTGAGAATTGAGCACCCTGAGTACTGAGCACCCAGCACCCCGAGCACTGAGCACCCAGCACCCTGAGCAGTGAGCACCCTGAGGACTGAGCACCCAGCACCCTGAGCACTGAGCACCCAGCACCCTGAGTACTGAGCACCCTGAGTACTGAGCACCGATCACCTTAGCACTGAGCAGCCAGCACCCTGAGTACTGAGCACCCAGCACCCTGAACACTGAGCACCCAGCACCCTGAGCACTGAGCACCCAGCACCCTGAGTACTGAGCACCCAGCACCATGAGTACTGAGTACCCAGCACCCTGAGCACTGAGCACCCAGCACCCTGAGTACTGAGCACGGAGCACCCTGAGTACTGAGCACCCAGCACCCTGAGTACTGAGCACCCAGCACCCTGAGCACTGAGAACCCAGCACCCTGAGTACTGAGCACCCAGCACCCTGAGTACTGAGCACCCAGCACCCTGAGTACTGAGCACCCAGCACCCTGAGTACTGAGCACCGAGCACCCCGAGCACTGAGCAACCAGCACCCTGAGTATTGAGCACTGAGCACCCTGAGAACTGAGTACCGAACACCCTGAGTACTGAGCACCCAGCACCCCAAGCACTGAGTACCCAGGACCCCGAGCACTGATCACCCAGCACCCTGAGCACTGAGCACCCAGCACCCTGAGCACTGAGCACCCAGCACCCTGAGCACTGAGTACCCAGCACCCTGAGCACTGAGCACCCAGCACCCTGAGTACTGATCACCGAGCACCCCGAGCACTGAGCACACAGCACCCTGAGTACTGAGCACCCAGCACCATGAGTACTGAGCACCCAGCACCCTGAGTACTGAGCACCCAGCACCCTGAGCACTGAGCACAAAGCACGCTGAGTACTGAGCACTGAGCACCCTGAGTACTGAGCACCGAGGACCCTGAGCACTGAGCACCCAGCACGCTGAGTACTGAGCACTGAGCACCCTGAGTACTGAGCACCTAGCACCCTGAGTACTGAGCACCCAGCACCCTGAGCACTGAGTAGCCAGCACCCTCAGCACTGAGCACCCAGCACCCCGAGCACTGAGCACCCAGCACCCTGAGCACTGAGCACCCAGCACCCCGAGTACTGAGCACCCAGCACCCCGAGTACTGAGCACCGAGCACCCCGAGCACTGAGCACCCAGCACCCTGAGTACTGAGCACCCAGCACCCTGAGTACTGAGCACCCCGAGAACTGAGCACACAGCACCCCGAGCACTGAGCACCCAGCACCCTGAGTACTGAGAACACATCACCCTGATTACTGAGCACCCAGCAACCTGAGTACTGAGCCCCCAGCACCCTGAGTACTGAGCACCCAGCACCCCGAGCACTGAGCACCCAGCACCCCGAGAATGAGCACCCAGCACCCTGAGTACTGAGAACCGAGCACCCTGAGTACTGAGCACCCAACACCCTGAGTACTGAGCCCCCACCATCCTGAGTACTGAGCACACAGCACCCCGAGCACTGAGCACCCAGCACCCCGAGAATGAGCACCCAGCACCCTGAGTACTGAGCAGCCAGCACCCTGAGTACTGAGCCCCCACCATCCTGAGTACTGAGCACACAGCACCCCGAGCACTGAGCACCCAGCACCCCGAGAATGAGCACCCAGCACCCTGAGTACTGAGCAGCCAGCACCCTGAGTTCTGAGCACCGAGCTCCCGAGCACTGGGCACCCAGCACCCTGAGCACTGAGCACCCAGCACCCTGAGTACTGAGCACCCAGCACTCTGAGTAGTGAGCACCCAGCACCCTGAGCACTGAGCACCCAATCACCCTGAGTACTGAGCACTGAGCACCCAGCACCCCGAGCACTGAGCACCCAGCACCCTGTGTACTGAGCACTGAGCACCCTGAGTACTAAGCACCCAGCACCCTGAGTACTGAGCACCCAGGACCCTGAGCACTGAGCACCGAGCACCCCGAGCACTGAGCACCCAGCACCCTGAGCACTCAGCATCCATCACCCCGATCACTGAGCACCCAGCACCCTGAGCACTGAGCACCCAGCACCCTGAGCACGGAGCACCCAGCACCCAGAGCACTGAGCACCCAGCACCCTGAGCACTGAGCACAGAGCACCCTGAGTACTGAGCACCCAGCACCCTGAGTACTGAGCACCCAGACCCCGAGCACTGAGCACCCAGCTCCCCTAGCACTGTGCACCCAGCACCCTGCGTACTGAGAACCCAGCACCCTGAGTACTGAGCACCGAGCACCCTGAGTACTGAGCACCCAGCACGCTGAGAACTGAGCACCCAGCACCCCGAGTACTGAGCACCCAGCACCCTGAGTACGGAGCACCCAGCTCCCCAAGCACTGAGCACCCAGCACCCTGAGCACTGAGCACCCAGCACCCTTAGTACTGAGCATCAAGCACGCTGAGCACTGAGCACCCAGCACCCTGAGTACTGAGCACCCAGCACCCTGAGCACTGAGCACCCAGCACCCTGAGCACTGAGCACTCAGCACCCTGAGTACTGAGCACCGAGCACCCCGAGCACTGAGCACCAGGTACCCCGAGCACTGAGCACCCAGCACCCTGAGTACTGAGCACCAAGCACCCTGAGTACTGAGCACTGAGCACTGAGCACCCTGAGCACTGAGCACCCAGCACCCTGAGCACTGAGCACCCAGCATCCTGAGCACTGAGTACTGAGCACCCAGCACCCTGAGTAATGAGCACTGAGCACCCTGAACACTGAGCACCCAACACCCCGAGCACTGAGCACCCAGCACCCTGAGTACTGAGCACCCAGCACCCTGAGTACTGAGCACTCAGCACCCTGAGTACTGAGCACCCAGCACCCTGAGCACTGAGCACCCTGAGGACTGAGCACCCAGCACCCTGAGTACTGAGCAACCAGCACCCCGAGTACTGAGCACCCAGCACCCTGAGTACTGAGCACCGATCACCCTGAGCACTGAGCACCCAGCATCCCGAGCACTGAGCACCCAGCACCCTGAGTACTGAGCACCCTGAGTACTGAGCACCCAGCACCCCGAGCACTGAGCACCCAGCACCCTGAGCACTGAGCACCCTGAGGACTGAGCACCCAGCACCCTGAGCACTGAGCACCCAGCACCCTGAGTACTGAGCACCCTGAGTACTGAGCACCGATCACCTTAGCACTGAGCACCCAGCACCCTGAGTACTGAGCAGCCAGCACCCTGAGCACTGAGCACCCAGCACCCTGAGCACTGAGCACCCAGCACCCTGAGTACTGAGCACCCAGCACCCTGAGTACTGAGTACCCAGCACCCTGAGCACTGAGCACCCAGCAACCTGAGTACTGAGCACGGAGCACCCTGAGTACTGAGCACCCAGCACCCTGAGTACTGAGCACCCAGCACCTTGAGCACTGAGATCCCAGCACCCTGAGTACTGAGCACCCAGCACCCTGAGTACTGAGCACCCAGCACCCTGAGTACTGAGCACCCAGCACCCTGAGTACTGAGCACCGAGCACCCCGAGCACTGAGCAACCAGCACCCTGAGTATTGAGCACTGAGCACCCTGAGAACTGAGTACCGAACACCCTGAGTACTGAGCACCCAGCACCCCAAGCACTGAGTACCCAGGACCCCGAGCACTGATCACCCAGCACCCTGAGCACTGAGCACCCAGCACCCTGAGCACTGAGCACCCAGCACCCTGAGCACTGAGTACCCAGCACCCTGAGCACTGAGCACCCAGTACCCTGAGTACTGATCACCGAGCACCCCGAGCACTGAGCACACAGCACCCTGAGTACTGAGCACCCAGCACCATGAGTACTGAGCACCCAGCACCCTGAGTACTGAGCACCCAGCACCCTGAGCACTGAGCACAAATCACGCTGAGTACTGAGCACTGAGCACCCTGAGTACTGAGCACCGATGACCCTGAGCACTGAGCACCCAGCACGCTGAGTACTGAGCACTGAGCACCCTGAGTACTGAGCACCTAGCACCCTGAGTACTGAGCACCCAGCACCCTGAGCACTGAGTAGCCAGCACCCTCAGCAATGAGCACCCAGCACCCCGAGCACTGAGCACCCAGCACCCTGAGCACTGAGCACCCAGCACCCCGAGTACTGAGCACCCAGCACCGAGTACTGAGCACCGAGCACCCCGAGCACTGAGCACCCAGCACCCTGAGTACTGAGCACCCAGCACCCTGAGTACTGAGCACCCCGAGAACTGAGCACACAGCACCCCGAGCACTGAGCACCCAGCACCCTGAGTACTGAGAACACATCACCCTGAGTACTGAGCACCCAGCAACCTGAGTACTGGGCCCCCAGCACCCTGAGTACTGAGCACCCAGCACCCCGAGCACTGAGCACCCAGCACCCCGAGAATGAGCACCCAGCACCCTGATTACTGAGAACCGAGCACCCTGAGTACTGAGCACCCAGCACCCTGAGTATTGAGCCCCCAGCACCCTGAGTACTGAGCACCCAGCACCCCGAGCACTGAGCACCCAGCACCCCGAGAATGAGCACCCAGCAGCCTGAGTACTGAGCACCCAGCACCCTGAGTTCTGAGCACCGAGCTCCCCGAGCACTGGGCACCCAGCACCCTGAGCACTGAGCACCCAGCACCCTGAGCACTGAGCACCCAGCACCCTGAGTACTGAGCACCCAGCACGCTGAGTACTGAGCACCCAGCACCCTGAGCACTGAGCACCCAATCACCCTGAGTACTGAGCACTGAGCACCCAGCACCCCGAGCACTGAGCACCCAGCACCCTGTGTACTGAGCACTGAGCACCCTGAGTACTAAGCACCCAGCACCCTGAGTACTGAGCACCCAGGACCCTGAGCACTGAGCACCGAGCACCCCGAGCACTGAGCACCCAGCACCCTGAGCACTCAGCACCCATCACCCCGATCACTGAGCACCCAGCACCCTGAGCACTGAGCACCCAGCACCCTGAGCACGGAGCACCCAGCACCCAGAGCACTGAGCACCCAGCACCCTGAGCACTGAGCACAGAGCACCCTGAGTACTGAGCTCCCAGCACCCTGAGTACTGAGCACCCAGACCCCGAGCACTGAGCACCCAGCACCCCTAGCACTGTGCACCCAGCACCCTGAGTACTGAGAACCCAGCACCCTGAGTACTGAGCACCGAGCACCCTGAGTACTGAGCACCCAGCACGCTGAGCACTGAGCACCCAGCACCCCGAGTACTGAGCACCCAGCACCCTGAGTACGGAGCACCCAGCACCCTGAGCACTGAGCACCCAGCACCCTGAGCACTGAGCACCCAGCACCCTTCCTACTGAGCATCAAGCACGCTGAGCACTGAGCACCCAGCACCCTGAGTACTGAGCACCCAGCACCCTGAGCACTGAGCACCCAGCACCCTGAGCACTGAGCACTCAGCACCCTGAGTACTGAGCACCGAGCACCCCGAGCACTGAGCACCAGGTACCCCGAGCACTGAGCACCCAGCACCCTGAGTACTGAGCACCAAGCACCCTGAGTACTGAGCACTGTGCACTGAGCACCCTGAGCACTGAGCACCCAGCACCCTGAGCACTGAGCACCCAGCATCCTGAGCACTGAGTACTGAGCACCCAGCCCCCTTAGTAATGAGCACTGAGCACCCTGAACACTGAGCACCCAACACCCCGAGCACTGAGCACCCAGCACCCTGAGTACTGAGCACCCAGCACCCTGAGTACTGAGCACTCAGCACCCTGAGTACTGAGCACCCAGCACCCTGAGCACTGAACACCCTGAGGACTGTGCACCCAGCACCCTGAGTACTGAGCACCCAGCACCCCGAGTACTGAGCACCCAGCACCCTGAGTACTGAGCACCGATCACCCTGAGCACTGAGCACCCAGCATCCCGAGCACTGAGCACTCAGCACCCTGAGTACTGAGCACCCTGAGTACTGAGCACCCAGCACCCCGAGCACTGAGCACCCAGCACCCTGAGCACTGAGCACCCTGAGGACTGAGCACCCAGCACCCTGAGCACTGAGCACCCAGCACCCTGAGTACTGAGCACCCTGAGTACTGAGCACCGATCACCTTAGCACTGAGCACCCAGCACCCTGAGTACTGAGCACCCAGCACCCTGAGCACTGAGCACCCAGCACACTGAGCACTGAGCACCCAGCACCCTGAGTACTGAGCACCCAGCACCCTGAGTACTGAGTACCCAGCACCCTGAGCACTGAGCACCCAGCACCCTGAGTACTGAGCACGGAGCACCCTGATTACTGAGCACCCAGCACCCTGAGTACTGAGCACCCAGCACCCTGAGCACTGAGAACCCAGCACCCTGAGTACTGAGCACCCAGCACCCTGAGTAATGAGCACCCAGCACCCTGAGCACTGAGCACCCAGCACCCTGAGTACTGAGCACCGAGCACCCCGAGCACTGAGCAACCAGCACCCTGAGTATTGAGCACTGAGCACCCTGAGAACTGAGTACCGAACACCCTGAGTACTGAGCACCCAGCACCCCAAGCACTGAGTACCCAGGACCCCGAGCACTGATCACCCAGCACCCTGAGCACTGAGCACCCAGCACCCTGAGCACTGAGCACCCAGCACCCTGAGCACTGAGTACCCAGCACCCTGAGCACTGAGCACCCAGCACCCTGAGTACTGATCACCGAGCACCCCGAGCACTGAGCACACAGCACCCTGAGTACTGAGCACCCAGCACCATGAGTACTGAGCACCCAGCACCCTGAGTACTGAGCACCCAGCACCCTGAGCACTGAGCACAAAGCACGCTGGGTACTGAGCACTGAGCACCCTGAGTACTGAGCACCTAGCACCCTGAGTACTGAGCACCCAGCACCCTGAGCACTGAGTAGCCAGCACCCTCAGCACTGAGCACCTAGCACCCCGAGCACTGAGCACACAGCACCCTGAGCACTGAGCACCCAGCACCCCGAGTACTGAGCACCCAGCACCCCGAGTACTGAGCACCGAGCACCCCGAGCACTGAGCACCCAGCACCCTGAGTACTGAGCACCCAGCACCCTGAGTACTGAGCACCCCGAGAACTGAGCACACAGCACCCCGAGCACTGAGCACCCAGCACCCTGAGTACTGAGAACACATCACCCTGAGTACTGAGCACCCAGCAACCTGAGTACTGAGCCCCCAGCACCCTGAGTACTGAGCACCCAGCACCCCGAGCACTGAGCACCCAGCACCCCGAGAATGAGCACCCAGCACCCTGAGTACTGAGAACCGAGCACCCTGAGTACTGAGCACCCAGCACCCTGAGTACTGAGCCCCCAGCACCCTGAGTACTGAGCACACAGCACCCCGAGCACTGAGCACCCAGCACCCCGAGAATGAGCACCCAGCACCCTGAGTACTGAGCACCCAGCACCCTGAGTTCTGAGCACCGAGCTCCCCGAGCACTGGGCACCCAGCACCCTGAGCACTGAGCACCCAGCACCCTGAGCACTGAGCACCCAGCACCCTGAGTACTGAGCACCCAGCACGCTGAGTACTGAGCACCCAGCACCCTGAGCACTGAGCACCCAATCACCCTGAGTACTGAGCACTGAGCACCCAGCACCCCGAGCACTGAGCACCCAGCACCCTGTGTACTGAGCACTGAGCACCCTGAGTACTAAGCACCCAGCACCCTGAGTACTGAGCACCCAGGACCCTGAGCACTGAGCACCGAGCACCCCGAGCACTGAGCACCCAGCACCCTGAGCACTCAGCACCCATCACCCCGATCACTGAGCACCCAGCACCCTGAGCACTGAGCACCCAGCACGCTGAGCACGGAGCACCCAGCACCCAGAGCACTGAGCACCCAGCACCCTGAGCACTGAGCACAGAGCACCCTGAGTACTGAGCACCCAGCACCCTGAGTACGGAGCACCCAGACCCCGAGCAATGAGCACCCAGCACCCCTAGCACTGTGCACCCAGCACCCTGAGTACTGGGAAACCAGCACCCTGAGTACTGAGCACCGAGCACCCTGAGTACTGAGCACCCAGCACGCTGAGCACTGAGCACCCAGCACCCCGAGTACTGAGCACCCAGCACCCTGAGTACGGAGCACCCAGCACCCCGAGCACTGAGCACCCAGCACCCTGAGCACTGAGCACCCAGCACCCTTAGTACTGAGCATCAAGCACGCTGAGCACTGAGCACCCAGCACCCTGAGTACTGAGCACCCAGCACCCTGAGCACTGAGCACCCAGCACCCTGAGCACTGAGCACTCAGCACCCTGAGTACTGAGCACCGAGCACCCCGAGCACTGAGCACCAGGTATCAAGAGCACTGAGCACCCAGCACCCTGAGTACTGAGCACCAAGCACCCTGAGTACTGAGCACTGAGCACTGAGCACCCTGAGCACTGAGCACCCAGCACCCTTAGCACTGAGCACCCAGCTTCCTGAGCACTGAGTACTGAGCACCCAGCACCCTGAGTAATGAGCACTGAGCACCCTGAACACTGAGCACCCAACACCCCGAGCACTGAGCACCCAGCACCCTGAGTACTGAGCTCCCAGCACCCTGAGTACTGAGCACTCAGCACCCTGAGTACTGAGCACCCAGCACCCTGAGCACTGAGCACCCTGAGGACTGAGCACCCAGCACCCTGAGTACTGAGCACCCAGCACCCCGAGTACTGAGCACCCAGCACCCTGAGTACTGAGCACCGATCACCCTGAGCACTGAGCACCCAGCATCCCGAGCACTGAGCACCCAGCACCCTGAGAACTGAGCACCCTGAGTACTGAGCACCCAGCACCCCGAGCACTGAGCACCCAGCACCCTGAGCACTGAGCACCCTGAGGACTGAGCACCCAGCACCCTGAGCACTGAGCACCCAGCACCCTGAGTACTGAGCACCCTGAGTACTGAGCACCGATCACCTTAGCACTGAGCACCCAGCACCCTGAGTACTGAGCACCCAGCACCCTGAGCACTGAGCACCCAGCACCCTGAGCACTGAGCACCCAGCACCCTGAGTACTGAGCACCCAGCACCCTGAGTACTGAGTACCCAGCACCCTGAGCACTGAGCACCCAGCACCCTGAGTACTGAGCACGGAGCACCCTGAGTACTGAGCACCCAGCACCCTGAGTACTGAGCACCCAGCACCTTGAGCACTGAGAACCCAGCACCCTGAGTACTGAGCACCCAGCACCCTGAGTACTGAGCACCCAGCACCCTGAGTACTGAGCACCCAGCACCCTGAGTACTGAGCACCGAGCACCCCGAGCACTGAGCAACCAGCACCCTGAGTATTGAGCACTGAGCACCCTGAGAACTGAGTACCGAACACCCTGAGTACTGAGCACCCAGCACCCCAAGCACTGAGTACCCAGGACCCCGAGCACTGATCACCCAGCACCCTGAGAACTGAGCACCCAGCACCCTGAGCACTGAGCACCCAGCACCCTGAGCACTGAGTACCCAGCACCCTGAGCACTGAGCACCCAGCACCCTGAGTACTGATCACCGAGCACCCCGAGCACTGAGCACACAGCACCCTGAGTACTGAGCACCCAGCACCATGAGTACTGAGCACCCAGCACCCTGAGTACTGAGCACCCAGCACCCTGAGCACTGAGCACAAAGCACGCTGAGTACTGAGCACTGAGCACCCTGAGTACTGAGCACCGAGGACCCTGAGCACTGAGCACCCAGCACGCTGAGTACTGAGCACTGAGCACCCTGAGTACTGAGCACCTAGCACCCTGAGTACTGAGCACCCAGCACCCTGAGCACTGAGTAGCCAGCACCCTCAGCACTGAGCACCCAGCACCCCGAGCACTGAGCACCCAGCACCCTGAGCACTGAGCACCCAGCACCCCGAGCACTGAGCACCCAGCACCCTGTGTACTGAGCACTGAGCACCCTGAGTACTAAGCACCCAGCACCCTGAGTACTGAGCACCCAGGACCCTGAGCACTGAGCACCGAGCACCCCGAGCACTGAGCACCCAGCACCCTGAGCACTCAGCACCCATCACCCCGATCACTGAGCACCCAGCACCCTGAGCACTGAGCACCCAGCACCCTGAGGACTGAGCACCCAGCACCCCGAGCACTGAGCACCCAGCACCCTGAGCACTGAGCACCCTGAGTACTGAGCACTGAGCACCCTGTGTACTGAGCACTGAGCACCCTGAGTACTGAGCACCCAGCACCCTGAGTACTGAGCACCCTGCACCCCGAGCACTGAGTACCCAGCACCCTGAGCACTGAGTACCCAGCACCCTGAGCACTGAGAACCCAGCACCCTGAGCACTGAGCACCCAGCACCCTGAGCACTGAGCACCCAGCACCCTGAGTACTGAGCACTGAGCATCCAGCACCCCGAGCACTGAGCACCCAGCACCCTGAGTACTGAGCACTGAGCACCCAGCACCCCGAGCACTGAGCACCCAGCACCCTGAGCACTGAGCACCCAGCATCCGAGTACTGATCACCCAGCACCCCGAGCACTGATCACCCAGCACCCTGAGCACTGAGCACCCAGCACCCGAGTACTGAGCACCCAGCACCCTGCGCACTGAGTACCCAGCACCCTGAGCACTGAGCACCCAGCACCCTGAGCACTGAGCACCCAGCACCCTGAGCACTGAGCACCCAGCACCCTGAGTACTGAGAACTGAGCACCCAGCACCCCGATCACTGAGCACCCAGCACCCTGAGTACTGAGCACTGAGCACCCAGCACCCCGAGCACTGAGCACCCAGCACCCTGAGCACTGAGCACCCAGCACCCGAGTACTGAGCACCCAGCACCATGAGTACTGAGCACCCAGCTCCCTGAGTACTGAGCACCCAGCACCCCGAGTACTGAGCACCCAGCACCCTGAGTACTGAGCACCCAGCACCCTGAGCACTGAGCACCCAGTACCCCAAGCACTGAGGACCCAGCACCCTGAGCACTGAGCACCCTGCACCCTGAGTACTGAGCACCGAGCACCCTGAGTACTGAGCACCCAGCACCCTGAGAACTGAGCACCCAGCACACTGAGTACTGAGAACCCAGCACCCTGAGCACTGAGCACCCAGCACCCTGAGTACTGAGCACCCAGCACCCCGAGCACTGAGGACAGAGCACCCTGAGCACTGAGCACTGAGTACCCAGTACCCCGAGCACTGAGACCCAGCACCCTGTGTACTGAGCACTGAGTACCCAGTACCCCGAGCACTGAGACCCAGCACCCTGAGCACTGAGCACCCAGCACCCCGAGTACTGAGCACCCAGCACCCCGAGCACTGAGCACCCAGCACCCTGAGCACTGAGCACCCAGCACCCTGAGTACTGAGCACCCAGCACCCCGAGTACTGAGCACCCAGCACCCTGAGCACTGAGCACCGAGCACCCTGAGTACTGAGCACCCAGCACCCTGAGTACTGAGCACCCAGCACCCTGAGCACTGAGCACCCAGCACCCTGAGTCCTGAGCACCGAGCACCCTGAGCACTGAGCACCCAGTACCCTGAGCACTGTGCACCGAGCACCCTGAGTACTGAGCACCCAGCAACCCGAGCACTCAGCACCCAGCACCCTGAGTACTGAGCACCCAGCACCCTGAGCACTGAGTACTGAGCACTGAGCACCCAGCACCCTGAGCACTGAGCACACAACACACCGAGCACTGAGCACTGAGCACCCTGAGCAATGAGCACCCAGCACCCCGAGTACTGAGCACTGAGCACCCTGAGTACTGTGCACCAAGCACCCCGAGTACTGAGCACCGAGCACCCTGAGTACTGAGCACCCACCACCCTGAGCACTGAGCACCCAGCACCCTGAGTACTGAGCACTGAGAACCCTGAGTACTGAGCACCGAGCACCCTGAGTACTGAGCACCCAGCACCCTGATCACTGAGCACGGTGCACCCCGAGGACTGAGCACCCAGCACCCTGAGCACTGAGCACCCAGCACCTTGAATACTGAGCACCGAGCACCCCGAGCACTGAGCACCCAGCACCCTGAGAAGTGAGCACCCAGCACCATGAGCACTGAGCACCCAGCACCCTGAGCACTGAGCACCCAGCACCCCGAGCACTGAGCACCCAGCACCCTGGAGCACTGATCACCCAGCACCCTGAGTACTGAGCACCCAGCACCCTGAGTACTGAGCACCCAGCACCCTGAGTACTGAGCACTCAGCACCCTGAGTACTGAGCACCGAGCACCCCGAGCACTGAGCACCCAGCACCTTGAGCACTGAGCACCCTGAGTACTGAGCACCCAGCACCCTGAGCACTGAGCACCGATCACCCTGAGCACTGAGCACCCAGCACCCCGAGCACTGAGCACCCAGCACCCTGAGTACTGAGCACCCAGCACCGCGAGTACTGAGCACCCAGCACCCTGGGTACTGAGCACCCAGCACCCCGAGCACTGAGCACCCAGCACCCTGAGTACTGAACACCCTGAGTACTGGGCACTGAGCACTGAGCACCCTGAGTACTGAGCACCCTGAGGATTGAGCACCCAGCACACTGAGCACTGAGCACCCAGCACCCTGAGTACTGACCACTGATCACCCTGAGCACTGAGCACCCAGAACACCGAGCACTGAGCACCCAGCACCCTGAGTACTGCGCACCCAGCACACCGAGCACTGAGCACCCAGCACCCTGAGTACTGCGCACCCAGCACCCTGAGTACTGAGCACCCAGCACCCTGGGCACTGAGCACCCAGCACCCTGAGTACTGTACACCGAGCAACCTGAGTACTGAGCACCCAGCACCCTGAGTATTGAGCACCCAGCACCCTGAGGACTAAGAAACCAGCACCCTGAGCACTGAGCACCAAGCACCCTGAGTACTGAGCACCCAACACCCTGAGTACTGAACACCCAGCACCCTGAGCACTGAGCACTGAGCACCCAGCACCCTGAGCACTGAGCACTGAGCACCCAGCACCCTGAGCACTGAGCACCCAGCACCCCGAGCACTGAGCACCCAGCACCCTGAGCTCCCAGTACCCTGAGCACTGAGCACCCTGAGCACTGAGCACTGAGCACCCAGCACCCTGAGTACTGAGCACCCAACACTCTGAGCACTGAGCACCCAGCACGCTGAGTACTGAGCACTGAGCACAAAGCACCCTGAGTACTGAGCACGCAGAACTCCGAGCACTGAGCACCCAGCTCCCCGAGCACTGAGCACCCAGCACCCCGAGCACTGAGCACTGAGCACCCTGAGCACTGAGCACCCAGCATCCCGAGTGCTGAGCACTGAGCACCCTGAGTACTGAGCACCCAGCACCCTGAGCACTGAGCACTGAGCACCCAACACCCTGAGCACTGAGCACTGAGCACCCAGCACCCCTAGCACTGAGTACCCAGCACCCTGAGCACTGAGCACCCAGCACCCTGAGCACTGAGCACCCAGCACCCTGAGCACTGAGCACCAAGCCCCCTGAGTACTGAGCACCCAGAACCATGAGTACTGAGCACCCAGCACCTTGAGTACTGAGCACTCAGCCCCCTGAGTACTGAGCACCGAGCACCCCGAGGACTGAGCACCCAGCACCCTGAGCACTGAGCACCCTGAGTACTGAGCACCCAGCACCCTGAGCACTGAGCACCTAACACCCTGAGTACTGAGCACCGATCACATTGAGCACTGAGCACCCAGGACCCCGAGCACTGAGCACCCAGCACCCTGAGTACAGAGCACCCAGCACCCCGAGTACTGAGCACCCAGCACCCTGAGCACTGAGCACCCAGCACCCTGAGTACTGAGCACCCTGAGTACTGAGCACCGATCAACCTGAGCACTGAGCACCCAGCACCCTGAGTACTGAGCACCCAGCACCCTGAGCACTGAGCACCCAGCACCCTGAGCACTGATCACCCAGCACCCTGAGTCCTGAGCACCCAGCACCCTGAGTACTGAGTACCCAGCACCCTGAGCACTGAGCACCCAGCACCCTGAGTACTGAGCACTGAGCACCCTGAGTACTGAGCACCCAGCACCCTTAGTACTGAGCACCCAGCACCCTGAGCACTGAGCACCCAGCACCCTGAGTACTGAGCACCCAGCACCCTGAGTACTGAGCACTGAGCACCCCGAGTACTGAGCACCCAGCACCCCGAGCACTGAGCACCCAGCAACCTGAGTACTGAGAACAGATCACCCTGAGTACTGAGCACCCAGCACCCTGAGTACTGAGCCCCCAGCACCCTGAGTACTGAGCACCCAGCACCCCGAGAATGAGCACCCAGCACCCTGAGTACTGAGAACCGAGCACCCTGAGTCCTTGGCACCCAGCACCCTGAGTACTGAGCCCCCAGCACCCTGAGTACTGAGCACCCAGCACCCCGAGCACTGAGCACCCAGCACCCCGAGAATGAGCACCCAGCACCCTGAGTACTGAGCACCCAGCACCCTGAGTACTGAGCACCCAGCACCCTGAGTACTGAACACCCAGCACCCTGAGCACTGAGCACTGAGCACCCTGAGCACTGAGTACTGAGCACTGAGCACCCTGAGCACTGAGCACCCAGCACCCCGAGTACTGAGTACTGAGCACCGAGCTCCCCGAGCACTGAGCACCCTGAGTACTGAGCACACAGCACCCCGATCACTGAGCACCCAGCACCCTGAGCACTGAGCACCCAGCACCCTGAGCACTGAGCACCCAGCACCCTGAGTACTGAGCACCCAGCACCCCGAGCACTGAGCACCCAGCACCCTGAGTACTGAGCACTGAGCACCCAGCACCCTGTGTACTGAGCACTGAGCACCCTGAGTACTAAGCACCCAGGACCCTGAGGACTAAGAAACCAGCACCCTGAGCACTGAGCACCAAGCACCCTGAGTACTGAGCACCCTGCACCCTGAGTACTGAACACCCAGCACCCTGAGCACTGAGCACCCAACACCCCGAGCACTGAGCACTGAGCACCCTGAGCACTGAGGACCCAGCACTCCGAGTACTGAGCACTGAGCACCCTGAGTACTGACCACTAAGCACCCCGAGTACTGAGCAATGAGCACCCTGAGTACTGAGCACCCAGCACCCTGAGCACTGAGCACCCAGCACCCTGAGTACTGAGCACTGAGAACCCTGAGTACTGAGCACCGAGCACCCTGAGTACTGAGCACCCAGCGCCCTGATCACGGAGCACGGTGCACCCGAGGACTGAGCACCCAGCACCATGAGCACTGAGCACCCAGCACCTTGAATACTGAGCACCAAGCACCCCGAGCACTGAGCACCCAGCACCCTGAGTAGTGAGCACCCAGCACCATGAGCACTGAGCACCCAGCACCCTGAGCACTGAGCACCCAGCACCCCGAGCACTGAGCACCCAGCACCCTGGAGCACTGAGCACCCAGCACCCTGAGTACTGAGCACCCAGCACCCTGAGTACTGAGCACCCAGCACCCTGAGTACTGAGCACTCAGCACCCTGAGTACTGAGCACCGAGCACCCCGAGCACTGAGCACCCAGCACCTTGAGCACTGAGCACCCTGAGTACTGAGCACCCAGCACCCTGAGCACTGAGCACCGATCACCCTGAGCACTGAGCACCCAGCACCCCGAGCACTGAGCACCCAGCACCCTGAGTACTGAGCACCCAGCACCGCGAGTACTGAGCACACAGCACCCTGGGTACTGAGCACCCAGCACCCCGAGCACTGAGCACCCAGCACCCTGAGTACTGAACACCCTGAGTACTGAGCACTGAGCACTGAGCACCCTGAGTACTGAGCACCCTGAGGATTGAGCACCCAGCACACTGAGCACTGAGCACCCAGCACCCTGAGTACTGACCACTGATCACCCTGAGCACTGAGCACCCAGCACACCGAGCACTGAGCACCCAGCACCCTGAGTACTGCGCACCCAGCACACCGAGCACTGAGCACCCAGCACCCTGAGTACTGCGCACCCAGCACCCTGAGTACTGAGCACCCAGCACCCTGGGCACTGAGCACCCAGCACCCTGAGTACTGTACACCGAGCACCCTGAGTACTGAGCACCCAGCACCCTGAGTACTGAGCACTGAGCACCCAGCACCCTGAGTACTGAGCACCCAGCACCCTGAGAACTGAGCACCGAGCACCCTGAGCACTGAGCACCCAGCACCCTGAGGACTGAGCACCCCGCACCCCGAGCACTGAGCACCCAGCACCCTGAGCATTGAGCACCCTGAGTACTGAGCACTGAGCACCCTGAGTACTGAGCACTGAGCACCCTGAGTACTGAGCACCCAGCACCCCGAGTACTGAGCACCCAGCTCCCCGAGTACTGAGCACCCAACACCCTGAGCACTGAGCACCCAGTACCCTGAGCACTGAGCACCCAGCACCCCGAGCACTGCGCACCCAGCACCCTGAGTACTGAGCTCCGAGTACCCCGAGCACTGAGCACCCAGCACCCCGAGCACTGCGCACCCAGAACCCCGAGCACTGAGCACCCAGCACCCTGAGCACTGAGCACCCAGCACCCCGAGCACTGAGCACCCAGCACCCCGAGCACTGAGCACCCAGCACCCTGAGTACTGAGCACCCAGCACCCTGAGTACTGAACACCCAGCACCCTGAGCACTGAGCACCCAGCACCCTGAGTACTGAGCACCCAACACCCCAAGCACTGAGCACCCTGAGTACTGAGCACCCAGCACCCCAAGAACTGAGCACCCTGAGTACTGACACCCAGCACCCTGAGTAATGAGCACCCAGCACCCCGAGCACTGAGCACCCAGCACCCTGAGCACTGAGCACCCAGCACCCTGAGTACTGAGCACCCAGCACCCCGAGCACCGAGCACCCTGAGTACTAAGCACCGAGCACCCTGAGCACTGAGCACACAGCACCCTGAGCACTGAGCACCCAGCAACCTTAGTACTGAGCACCCAGCACAGCGAGCACTGAGCACACAGCACCCTGAGTACTGAGCACCCAGCACCCCGAGCACTGAGCACCCAGCAACCTGAGTACTGAGCACACAGCGTACTGAGCACCGAGCACCCCGAGCACTGAGCACCCAGCACACTGAGCACTGAGCACCCAGCACCCTGAGTACTGAGCACCCAGCAACCTGAGTACTGAGCACACAGCGTACTGAGCACCGAGCACCCCGAGCACTGAGCACCCAGCACACTGAGCACTGAGCACCCAGCACCCTGAGTACTGAGCACCCAGCACCCTGAGTACTGAGCACCCAGCACCCTGAGTACTGAGCACCCAGCGTACAGAGCACCCAGCACCCTGAGTACTGAGCACCCAGCACCCTGAGTACTGAGCACTGATCACCCCGAGTACTGAGCACTGAGCACCCAGCACCCCGAGCACTGAGCACCCAGCACCCTGAGTACTGAGCACTGAGCACCCAGCACCCCGAGCACTGAGCACCCAGCACCCTGTGTACTGAGCACTGAGCACCCTGAGTACTAAGCACCCAGGATCCTGAGGACTAAGAAACCAGCACCCTGAGCACTGAGCACCAAGCACCCCGAGCACTGAGCACCCAGCACCCCGAGCACCGAGCACCCTGAGTACTGAGCACCCAGCACCCTGAGTACTGAGCACCCAGCACCCTGAGTACTGAACACCCAGCACCCTGAGCAATGATCACCCTGAGTACTGAGCACCCAGCACCTTGAGCACTGAGCACCGAGCACCCCGAGCACTGAGCACCCAGCACCCGGAGTACTGAGCACCCATCACCCTGAGTACTAAGCACCGAGCACCCTGAGTACTGAGCAGCCAGCACCCTGAGCACTGAACACACAGCACCCTGAGTACTGAATACCCAGCACCCTGAGTACTGAGCACTGAGCACCCAGCACCCCGAACACTGAGCACCCAGCACCCTGAGTACTGAGCACTGAGCACCCAGCACCCCGAGCACTGAGCAACCAGCACCCTGAGCACTGAGCACCCAGCACCCGAGTACTGAGCAACCAGCACCCTGAGTACTGAGCACCCAGCTCCCTGAGTACTGTGCACCCAGCACCCCGAGTACTGAGCACCCAGCACCCTGAGTACTGAGCACCCAGCACCCTGAGTACTGAGCACCCAGCACCCCGAGCACTGAGGACCCAGCACCCTGAGCACTGAGCACCCAGCACCCTGAGCACTGAGCACCCAGCACCCTGAGTACTGAGCACCCAGCACCCTGAGAACTGAGCACGCAGCACCCTGAGTACTGAGCACCCAGCACCCTGAGCACTGATCACCCAGCACCCTGAGTACTGAGCACCGAGTACCCTGATTATTGAGCACCCAGCATCCCGAGCACTGAGCACCCAGCACCCTGTGTACTGAGCACTGTGTACCCAGTACCCCGAGCACTGAGACCCAGCACCCTGAGCACTGAGCACATAGCACCCCGAGTACTGAGCACCCAGCACCCCGAGCACTGAGCACCCAGCACCCTGAGCACTGAGCACCCAGCACCCTGAGTACTGAGCACCCAGCACCCCGAGTACTGAGCACCCAGCACCCTGAGCACTGAGCACCGAGCACCCTGAGTACTGAGCACCCAGCACCCTGAGTACTGAGCACCCAGCACATTGAGCACTGAGCACCCAGCACCCTGAGTACTAAGCACAGAGCACCCTGAGCACTGAGCACCCAGCACCCTGAGCACTGTGCACCGAGCACCCTGAGTACTGAGCACCCAGCAACCCGAGCACTGAGCACCCAGCACCCTGAGTACTGAGCACCCAGCACCCTGAGTACTGAGCACCCAGCACCCTGAGAACTGAGCACCGAGCACCCTGAGCACTGATCACCCAGCACCCTGAGGACTGAGCACCCCGCACCCCGAGCACTGAGCACCCAGCACCCTGAGCACTGAGCATCCTGAGTACTGAGCACTGAGCACCCTGAGTACTGAGCACTGAGCACCCTGAGTACTGAGCACCCAGCACCCCGAGTACTGAGCACCCAGCACCCCGAGTACTGAGCACCGAGCACCAAGAGCACTGAGCACCCAGCACCCTGAGTCCTGAGCTCCGAGCACCCCGAGCACTGAGCACCCAGCGCCCCGAGCACTGAGCACCCAGCGCCCCGAGCACTGCGCACCCAGAACCCCGAGCACTGAGCACCCAGCACCCCGAGCACTGAGCACCCAGCACCCCGAGCACTGAGCACCCAGGACCCCGAGCACTGAGCACCCAGCACGCTGAGTACTGAGCACCCAACACCCCAAGCACTGAGCACCCTGAGTACTGAGCACCCAGCACCCCAAGCACTGAGCACCCTGAGTACTGACACCCAGCACCCTGAGTAATGAGAACACAGCACCGCGAGCACTGAGCACCCAGCACCCTGAGTACTGAGCACCGAGCACCCTGAGTACTGAGCACCCAGCACCCTGAGTACTGAACACCCAGCACCCTGAGCAATGATCACCCTGACTACTGAGCACCCAGCACCTTGAGCACTGAGCACCGAGCATCCCGAGCACTGAGCACCCAGCACCCGGAGTACTGAGCACCCAGCACCCTGAGTACTAAGCACCGAGCACCCTGAGTACAGAGCACCAAGCACCCTGAGTACTGAGCACCCAGCGTACTGAGCACCCAGCTCCCCGGGCACTGAAGACGCAGCACCCTGAGCACTGAGCACCCAGGACCCTGAGTACTGAGCACCGAGCACCCTGAGTACTGAGCACCCAGCACCCTGAGAACTGAGCACCCAGCTCACTGAGTACTGAGCACCCAGCACCCTGAGCACTGATCACCCAGCACCCTGAGTACTGAGCACCGAGTACCCTGAGTACTGAGCACCCAGCACCCTGAGCACTGAGCACCCAGCACCCTTAGTACTGAGCATCAAGCACGCTGAGCACTGAGCACCCAGCACCCTGAGTACTGAGCACCCAGCACCCTGAGCACTGAGCACCCAGCACCCTGAGCACTGAGCACTCAGCACCCTGAGTACTGAGCACCGAGCACCCCGAGCACTGAGCACCAGGTATCAAGAGCACTGAGCACCCAGCACCCTGAGTACTGAGCACCAAGCACCCTGAGTACTGAGCACTGAGCACTGAGCACCCTGAGCACTGAGCACCCAGCACCCTTAGCACTGAGCACCCAGCTTCCTGAGCACTGAGTACTGAGCACCCAGCACCCTGAGTAATGAGCACTGAGCACCCTGAACACTGAGCACCCAACACCCCGAGCACTGAGCACCCAGCACCCTGAGTACTGAGCTCCCAGCACCCTGAGTACTGAGCACTCAGCACCCTGAGTACTGAGCACCCAGCACCCTGAGCACTGAGCACCCTGAGGACTGAGCACCCAGCACCCTGAGTACTGAGCACCCAGCACCCCGAGTACTGAGCACCCAGCACCCTGAGTACTGAGCACCGATCACCCTGAGCACTGAGCACCCAGCATCCCGAGCACTGAGCACCCAGCACCCTGAGAACTGAGCACCCTGAGTACTGAGCACCCAGCACCCCGAGCACTGAGCACCCAGCACCCTGAGCACTGAGCACCCTGAGGACTGAGCACCCAGCACCCTGAGCACTGAGCACCCAGCACCCTGAGTACTGAGCACCCTGAGTACTGAGCACCGATCACCTTAGCACTGAGCACCCAGCACCCTGAGTACTGAGCACCCAGCACCCTGAGCACTGAGCACCCAGCACCCTGAGCACTGAGCACCCAGCACCCTGAGTACTGAGCACCCAGCACCCTGAGTACTGAGTACCCAGCACCCTGAGCACTGAGCACCCAGCACCCTGAGTACTGAGCACGGAGCACCCTGAGTACTGAGCACCCAGCACCCTGAGTACTGAGCACCCAGCACCTTGAGCACTGAGAACCCAGCACCCTGAGTACTGAGCACCCAGCACCCTGAGTACTGAGCACCCAGCACCCTGAGTACTGAGCACCCAGCACCCTGAGTACTGAGCACCGAGCACCCCGAGCACTGAGCAACCAGCACCCTGAGTATTGAGCACTGAGCACCCTGAGAACTGAGTACCGAACACCCTGAGTACTGAGCACCCAGCACCCCAAGCACTGAGTACCCAGGACCCCGAGCACTGATCACCCAGCACCCTGAGAACTGAGCACCCAGCACCCTGAGCACTGAGCACCCAGCACCCTGAGCACTGAGTACCCAGCACCCTGAGCACTGAGCACCCAGCACCCTGAGTACTGATCACCGAGCACCCCGAGCACTGAGCACACAGCACCCTGAGTACTGAGCACCCAGCACCATGAGTACTGAGCACCCAGCACCCTGAGTACTGAGCACCCAGCACCCTGAGCACTGAGCACAAAGCACGCTGAGTACTGAGCACTGAGCACCCTGAGTACTGAGCACCGAGGACCCTGAGCACTGAGCACCCAGCACGCTGAGTACTGAGCACTGAGCACCCTGAGTACTGAGCACCTAGCACCCTGAGTACTGAGCACCCAGCACCCTGAGCACTGAGTAGCCAGCACCCTCAGCACTGAGCACCCAGCACCCCGAGCACTGAGCACCCAGCACCCTGAGCACTGAGCACCCAGCACCCCGAGCACTGAGCACCCAGCACCCTGTGTACTGAGCACTGAGCACCCTGAGTACTAAGCACCCAGCACCCTGAGTACTGAGCACCCAGGACCCTGAGCACTGAGCACCGAGCACCCCGAGCACTGAGCACCCAGCACCCTGAGCACTCAGCACCCATCACCCCGATCACTGAGCACCCAGCACCCTGAGCACTGAGCACCCAGCACCCTGAGGACTGAGCACCCAGCACCCCGAGCACTGAGCACCCAGCACCCTGAGCACTGAGCACCCTGAGTACTGAGCACTGAGCACCCTGTGTACTGAGCACTGAGCACCCTGAGTACTGAGCACCCAGCACCCTGAGTACTGAGCACCCTGCACCCCGAGCACTGAGTACCCAGCACCCTGAGCACTGAGTACCCAGCACCCTGAGCACTGAGAACCCAGCACCCTGAGCACTGAGCACCCAGCACCCTGAGCACTGAGCACCCAGCACCCTGAGTACTGAGCACTGAGCATCCAGCACCCCGAGCACTGAGCACCCAGCACCCTGAGTACTGAGCACTGAGCACCCAGCACCCCGAGCACTGAGCACCCAGCACCCTGAGCACTGAGCACCCAGCATCCGAGTACTGATCACCCAGCACCCCGAGCACTGATCACCCAGCACCCTGAGCACTGAGCACCCAGCACCCGAGTACTGAGCACCCAGCACCCTGCGCACTGAGTACCCAGCACCCTGAGCACTGAGCACCCAGCACCCTGAGCACTGAGCACCCAGCACCCTGAGCACTGAGCACCCAGCACCCTGAGTACTGAGAACTGAGCACCCAGCACCCCGAGCACTGAGCACCCAGCACCCTGAGTACTGAGCACTGAGCACCCAGCACCCCGAGCACTGAGCACCCAGCACCCTGAGCACTGAGCACCCAGCACCCGAGTACTGAGCACCCAGCACCATGAGTACTGAGCACCCAGCTCCCTGAGTACTGAGCACCCAGCACCCCGAGTACTGAGCACCCAGCACCCTGAGTACTGAGCACCCAGCACCCTGAGCACTGAGCACCCAGTACCCCAAGCACTGAGGACCCAGCACCCTGAGCACTGAGCACCCTGCACCCTGAGTACTGAGCACCGAGCACCCTGAGTACTGAGCACCCAGCACCCTGAGAACTGAGCACCCAGCACACTGAGTACTGAGAACCCAGCACCCTGAGCACTGAGCACCCAGCACCCTGAGTACTGAGCACCCAGCACCCCGAGCACTGAGGACAGAGCACCCTGAGCACTGAGCACTGAGTACCCAGTACCCCGAGCACTGAGACCCAGCACCCTATGTACTGAGCACTGAGTACCCAGTACCCCGAGCACTGAGACCCAGCACCCTGAGCACTGAGCACCCAGCACCCCGAGTACTGAGCACCCAGCACCCCGAGCACTGAGCACCCAGCACCCTGAGCACTGAGCACCCAGCACCCTGAGTACTGAGCACCCAGCACCCCGAGTACTGAGCACCCAGCACCCTGAGCACTGAGCACCGAGCACCCTGAGTACTGAGCACCCAGCACCCTGAGTACTGAGCACCCAGCACCCTGAGCACTGAGCACCCAGCACCCTGAGTCCTGAGCACCGAGCACCCTGAGCACTGAGCACCCAGTACCCTGAGCACTGTGCACCGAGCACCCTGAGTACTGAGCACCCAGCAACCCGAGCACTCAGCACCCAGCACCCTGAGTACTGAGCACCCAGCACCCTGAGCACTGAGTACTGAGCACTGAGCACCCAGCACCCTGAGCACTGAGCACACAACACACCGAGCACTGAGCACTGAGCACCCTGAGCAATGAGCACCCAGCACCCCGAGTACTGAGCACTGAGCACCCTGAGTACTGTGCACCAAGCACCCCGAGTACTGAGCACCGAGCACCCTGAGTACTGAGCACCCACCACCCTGAGCACTGAGCACCCAGCACCCTGAGTACTGAGCACTGAGAACCCTGAGTACTGAGCACCGAGCACCCTGAGTACTGAGCACCCAGCACCCTGATCACTGAGCACGGTGCACCCCGAGGACTGAGCACCCAGCACCCTGAGCACTGAGCACCCAGCACCTTGAATACTGAGCACCGAGCACCCCGAGCACTGAGCACCCAGCACCCTGAGAAGTGAGCACCCAGCACCATGAGCACTGAGCACCCAGCACCCTGAGCACTGAGCACCCAGCACCCCGAGCACTGAGCACCCAGCACCCTGGAGCACTGATCACCCAGCACCCTGAGTACTGAGCACCCAGCACCCTGAGTACTGAGCACCCAGCACCCTGAGTACTGAGCACTCAGCACCCTGAGTACTGAGCACCGAGCACCCCGAGCACTGAGCACCCAGCACCTTGAGCACTGAGCACCCTGAGTACTGAGCACCCAGCACCCTGAGCACTGAGCACCGATCACCCTGAGCACTGAGCACCCAGCACCCCGAGCACTGAGCACCCAGCACCCTGAGTACTGAGCACCCAGCACCGCGAGTACTGAGCACCCAGCACCCTGGGTACTGAGCACCCAGCACCCCGAGCACTGAGCACCCAGCACCCTGAGTACTGAACACCCTGAGTACTGGGCACTGAGCACTGAGCACCCTGAGTACTGAGCACCCGGAGGATTGAGCACCAAGCACACTGAGCACTGAGCACCCAGCACCCTGAGTACTGACCACTGATCACCCTGAGCACTGAGCACCCAGAACACCGAGCACTGAGCACCCAGCACCCTGAGTACTGCGCACCCAGCACACCGAGCACTGAGCACCCAGCACCCTGAGTACTGCGCACCCAGCACCCTGAGTACTGAGCACCCAGCACCCTGGGCACTGAGCACCCAGCACCCTGAGTACTGTACACCGAGCAACCTGAGTACTGAGCACCCAGCACCCTGAGTACTGAGCACCCAGCACCCTGAGGACTAAGAAACCAGCACCCTGAGCACTGAGCACCAAGCACCCTGAGTACTGAGCACCCAACACCCTGAGTACTGAACACCCAGCACCCTGAGCACTGAGCACTGAGCACCCAGCACCCTGAGCACTGAGCACTGAGCACCCAGCACCCTGAGCACTGAGCACCCAGCACCCCGAGCACTGAGCACCCAGCACCCTGAGCTCCCAGTACCCTGAGCACTGAGCACCCTGAGCACTGAGCACTGAGCACCCAGCACCCTGAGTACTGAGCACCCAACACTCTGAGCACTGAGCACCCAGCACGCTGAGTACTGAGCACTGAGCACAAAGCACCCTGAGTACTGAGCACGCAGAACTCCGAGCACTGAGCACCCAGCTCCCCGAGCACTGAGCACCCAGCACCCCGAGCACTGAGCACTGAGCACCCTGAGCACTGAGCACCCAGCATCCCGAGTGCTGAGCACTGAGCACCCTGAGTACTGAGCACCCAGCACCCTGAGCACTGAGCACTGAGCACCCAACACCCTGAGCACTGAGCACTGAGCACCCAGCACCCCTAGCACTGAGCACCCAGCACCCTGAGCACTGAGCACCCAGCACCCTGAGCACTGAGCACCCAGCACCCTGAGCACTGAGCACCAAGCCCCCTGAGTACTGAGCACCCAGAACCATGAGTACTGAGCACCCAGCACCTTGAGTACTGAGCACTCAGCCCCCTGAGTACTGAGCACCGAGCACCCCGAGGACTGAGCACCCAGCACCCTGAGCACTGAGCACCCTGAGTACTGAGCACCCAGCACCCTGAGCACTGAGCACCTAACACCCTGAGTACTGAGCACCGATCACATTGAGCACTGAGCACCCAGGACCCCGAGCACTGAGCACCCAGCACCCTGAGTACAGAGCACCCAGCACCCCGAGTACTGAGCACCCAGCACCCTGAGCACTGAGCACCCAGCACCCTGAGTACTGAGCACCCTGAGTACTGAGCACCGATCAACCTGAGCACTGAGCACCCAGCACCCTGAGTACTGAGCACCCAGCACCCTGAGCACTGAGCACCCAGCACCCTGAGCACTGATCACCCAGCACCCTGAGTACTGAGCACCCAGCACCCTGAGTACTGAGTACCCAGCACCCTGAGCACTGAGCACCCAGCACCCTGAGTACTGAGCACTGAGCACCCTGAGTACTGAGCACCCAGCACCCTTAGTACTGAGCACCCAGCACCCTGAGCACTGAGCACCCAGCACCCTGAGTACTGAGCACCCAGCACCCTGAGTACTGAGCACTGAGCACCCCGAGTACTGAGCACCCAGCACCCCGAGCACTGAGCACCCAGCAACCTGAGTACTGAGAACAGATCACCCTGAGTACTGAGCACCCAGCACCCTGAGTACTGAGCCCCCAGCACCCTGAGTACTGAGCACCCAGCACCCCGAGAATGAGCACCCAGCACCCTGAGTACTGAGAACCGAGCACCCTGAGTCCTTGGCACCCAGCACCCTGAGTACTGAGCCCCCAGCACCCTGAGTACTGAGCACCCAGCACCCCGAGCACTGAGCACCCAGCACCCCGAGAATGAGCACCCAGCACCCTGAGTACTGAGCACCCAGCACCCTGAGTACTGAGCACCCAGCACCCTGAGTACTGAACACCCAGCACCCTGAGCACTGAGCACTGAGCACCCTGAGCACTGAGTACTGAGCACTGAGCACCCTGAGCACTGAGCACCCAGCACCCCGAGTACTGAGTACTGAGCACCGAGCTCCCCGAGCACTGAGCACCCTGAGTACTGAGCACACAGCACCCCGATCACTGAGCACCCAGCACCCTGAGCACTGAGCACCCAGCACCCTGAGCACTGAGCACCCAGCACCCTGAGTACTGAGCACCCAGCACCCCGAGCACTGAGCACCCAGCACCCTGAGTACTGAGCACTGAGCACCCAGCACCCTGTGTACTGAGCACTGAGCACCCTGAGTACTAAGCACCCAGGACCCTGAGGACTAAGAAACCAGCACCCTGAGCACTGAGCACCAAGCACCCTGAGTACTGAGCACCCTGCACCCTGAGTACTGAACACCCAGCACCCTGAGCACTGAGCACCCAACACCCCGAGCACTGAGCACTGAGCACCCTGAGCACTGAGGACCCAGCACTCCGAGTACTGAGCACTGAGCACCCTGAGTACTGACCACTAAGCACCCCGAGTACTGAGCAATGAGCACCCTGAGTACTGAGCACCCAGCACCCCGAGCACTGAGCACCCAGCACCCTGAGCACTGAGCACCCATCACCCTGAGTACTGAGCACCCAGCACCCCGAGTACTGAGCACCCAGCACCCCGAGCACTGTGCACCCAGCACCCTGAGCACTGAGCACCGAGCACCCTGAGTACTGAGCACCCAGCACCCTGAGTACTGAGCACCCAGCACCCTGAGCACTGAGCACCCAGCACCCTGAGTACTGAGCACCGAGCACCCTGAGCACTGAGCACCCAGCACCCTGAGCACTGAGCACCGAGCACCCTGAGCACTGAGCACCCAGCACCCTGAGCACTGAGCACCCAGCACCCCGAGCACTGAGCACCCAGCACCCTGAGCACTGAGCACCCAGCACCCGAGTACTGATCACCCAGCACCCCGAGCACTGAGCACCCAGCACCCTGAGTACTGAGCACTGAGCACCCAGCACCCCGAGCACTGAGCACCCAGCACCCTGAGCACTGAGCACCCAGCACCCGAGTACTGAGCACCCAGCACCCTGAGTACTGAGCACCCAGCTCCCTGAGTACTGAGCACCCAGCACCCCGAGTACTGAGCACCCAGCACCCTGAGTACTGAGCACCCAGCACCCTGAGCACTGAGCACCCAGTACCCCAAGCACTGAGGACCCAGCACCCTGAGCACTGAGCACCCTGCACCCTGAGTACTTAGCACCGAGCACCCTGAGTACTGAGCACCCAGCACCCTGAGAACTGAGCACCCAGCACACTGAGTACTGAGCACTGAGCATCCAGCACCCCGAGCACTGAGCACCCAGCACCCTGAGAACTGAGCACTGAGCACCCAGCACCCCGAGCACTGAGCACCCAGCACCCTGAGCACTGAGCACCCAGCACCCGAGTACTGATCACCCAGCACCCCGAGCACTGAGCACCCAGCACCCTGAGTACTGAGCACTGAGCACCCAGCACCCCGAGCACTGAGCACCCAGCACCCTGAGCACTGAGCACCCAGCACCCGAGTACTGAGCACCCAGCACCCTGAGTACTGAGCACCCAGCTCCCTGAGTACTGAGCACCCAGCACCCCGAGTACTGAGCACCCAGCACCCTGAGTACTGAGCACCCAGCACCCTGAGCACTGAGCACCCAGTACCCCAAGCACTGAGGACCCAGCACCCTGAGCACTGAGCACCCTGCACCCTGAGTACTGAGCACCGAGCACCCTGAGTACTGAGCACCCAGCACCCTGAGAACTGAGCACCCAGCACCCTGAGTAGTGAGCACCCAACGTACTGAGCACCGAGCACCCGGAGCACTGAGCACCCAGCACCCTGAGTACTGAGCACCGAGCACCCCGAGCACTGAGCACCCAGCACCCTGAGTACTGAGCTCCGAGCACCCCGAGCACTGAGCACCCAGCGCCCCGAGCACTGAGCACCCAGCGCCCCGAGCACTGAGCACCCAGCACCCCGAGCACTGAGCACCCAGCACCCGGAGCACTGAGCACCCAGCACCCTTAGTAGTGAGCACCCAGCACCCTGAGTACTGAGCACCCAACACCCCAAGCACAGAGCACCCTGAGTACTGAGCACCCAGCACCCCAAGCACTGAGCACCCTGAGTACTGAGCACCCAGCACCCTGAGTAATGAGCACACAGCACCCCGAGCACTGAACACCCAGCACCCTGAGTACTGAGCACCGAGCACCCTGAGTACTGAGCACCCAGCACCCTGAGTACTGTACACCCAGCACCCTGAGCAATGATCACCCTGACTACTGAGCACCCAGCACCTTGAGCACTGAGCACCCAGCGTACTGAGCACCGAGCACCCAGCACCCTGAGTACTGAGCACCCAGCACCCTGAGCACTGAGCACCCAGCACCCTGAGTACTGAGCACTGAGCACCCTGAGTACTGAGCACCGAGCACCCCGAGCACTGAGCACCCATCACCCCGAGCACCGAGCACCCAGAACCCTGAGCACTGAGCACCCAGCACCCTGAGCACTGAGCACCCAGCACCCTGAGCACTGAGCACCCAGCACCCTGAGTACTGAGCACCCAACGTACTGAGCACCGAGCACCCTGAGCACTGAGCACCCAGCACCCTGAGAACTGAGCACCCAGCACCCCGAGCACTGCGCACTGAGCACCCAGCAGCACCCAGCACACTGAGTACTGAGCACCCAGCACACTGAGCACTGATCACCCAGCACCCTGAGTACTGAGCACCGAGTACCCTGAGTACTGAGCACCCAGCACCCCGAGCACTGAGCACCCAGCACCCTGAGTACTGAGCACTGAGCACCCAGCACCCTTAGTACTGAGCACTGAGCACCCAGCACCCCGAGCACTGAGCACCCAGCACCCTGAGTACTGAGCACCCAGCACCCTGAGTACTGAGCACCCAGCACCCCGAGCACTGAGGACCCAGCACCCTGAGCACTGAGCACGCAGCACCCTGAGCACTGAGCACCCAGCACCCTGAGTACTGAGCACCCAGCACCCTGAGAACTGAGCACGCAGCACCCTGAGTACTGAGCACCCAGCACCCTGAGCACTGATCACCCAGCACCCTGAGTACTGAGCACCGAGTACCCTGATTATTGAGCACCCAGCACCCCGAGCACTGAGCACCCAGCACCCTGTGTACTGAGCACTGAGTACCCAGTACCCCGAGCACTGAGACCCAGCACCCTGAGCACTGAGCACACAGCACCCTGAGTACTGAGCACCCAGCACCCCGAGTACTGAGCACCCAGCACCCTGAGCACTGAGCACCGAGCACCCTGAGTACTGAGCACCCAGCACCCTGAGTACTGAGCACCCAGCACCCTGAGCACTGAGCACCCAGCACCCTGAGTACTAAGCACCGAGCACCCTGAGCACTGAGCACCCAGCACCCTGAGCACTGTGCACCGAGCACCCTGAGTACTGAGCACCCAGCAACCCGAGCACTGAGCACCCAGCACCCTGAGTACTGAGCACGCAGCACCCTGAGTACTGAGCACCCAGCACCCTGAGAACTGAGCACCGAGCACCCTGAGCACTGAGCACCCAGCACCCTGAGGACTGAGCACCCCGCACCCCGAGCACTGAGCACCCAGCACCCTGAGCATTGAGCACCCTGAGTACTGAGCACTGAGCACCCTGAGTACTGAGCACTGAGCACCCTGAGTACTGAGCACCCAGCACCCCGAGTACTGAGCACCCAGCACCCCGAGTACTGAGCACCCAACACCCTGAGCACTGAGCACCCAGCACCCTGAGCACTGAGCACCCAGCACCCCGAGCACTGTGCACCCAGCACCCTGAGTACTGAGCTCCGAGTACCCCGAGCACTGAGCACCCAGCGCCCCGAGCACTGCGCACCCAGAACCCCGAGCACTGAGCACCCAGCACCCCGAGCACTGAGCACCCAGCACCCCGAGCACTGAGCACCCAGCACCCCGAGCACTGAGCACCCAGCACCCTGAGTACTGAGCACCCAGCACCCTGAGTACTGAACACCCAGCACCCTGAGCACTGAGCACCCAGCACCCTGAGTACTGAGCACCCAACACCCCAAGCACTGAGCACCCTGAGTACTGAGCACCCAGCACCCCAAGCACTGAGAACCCTGAGTACTGACACCCAGCACCCTGAGTAATGAGCACCCAGCACCCCGAGCACTGAGCACCCAGCACCCTGAGCACTGAGCACCCAGCACCCTGAGTACTGAGCACCCAGCACCCCGAGTACTGAGCACCCAGCACCCCGAGCACCGAGCACCCTGAGTACTAAGCACCGAGCACCCTGAGCACTGAGCACACAGCACCCTGAGCACTGAGCACCCAGCAACCTTAGTACTGAGCACCCAGCACAGCGAGCACTGAGCACACAGCACCCTGAGTACTGAGCACCCAGCACCCCGAGCACTGAGCCCCCAGCAACCTGAGTACTGAGCACACAGCGTACTGTGCACCGAGCACCCCGAGCACTGAGCACCCAGCACACTGAGCACTGATCACCCAGCACCCTGAGTACTGAGCACCCAGCACCCTGAGTACTGAGCACCCAGCACCCTGAGTACTGAGCACCCAGCGTACAGAGCACCGAGCACCCAGCACCCTGAGTACTGAGCACCCAGCACCCTGAGTACTGAGCACTGATCACCCTGAGTACTGAGCACCGAGCACCCCGAGCACTGAGCACCCAGCACCCCGAGCACCGAGCACCCTGAGTACTGAGCACCCAGCACCCTGAGTACTGAGCACCCAGCACCCTGAGTACTGAACACCCAGCACCCTGAGCAATGATCACCCTGAGTACTGAGCACCCAGCACCTTGAGCACTGAGCACCGAGCACCCCGAGCACTGAGCACCCAGCACCCGGAGTACTGAGCACCCAGCACCCTGAGTACGAAGCACCGAGCACCCTGAGTACTGAGCAGCCAGCACACTGAGCACTGAACACACAGCACCCTGAGTACTGAGTACCCAGCACCCTGAGTACTGAGCACTGAGCACCCAGCACCCCGAACACTGAGCACCCAGCACCCTGAGTACTGAGCACTGAGCACCCAGCACCCCGAGCACTGAGCACCCAGCACCCTGAGCACTGAGCACCCAGCACCCGAGTACTGAGCAACCAGCACCCTGAGTACTGAGCACCCAGCTCCCTGAGTACTGTGCACCCAGCACCCCGAGTACTGAGCACCCAGCACCCCGAGTACTGAGCACCCAGCACCCTGAGTACTGAGCACCCAGCACCCCGAGCACTGAGGACCCAGCACCCTGAGCACTGAGCACCCAGCACCCTGAGCACTGAGCACCCAGCACCCTGAGTACTGAGCACCCAGCACCCTGAGAACTGAGCACGCAGCACCCTGAGTACTGAGCACCCAGCACCCTGAGCACTAATCACCCAGCACCCTGAGTACTGAGCACCGAGTACCCTGATTATTGAGCACCCAGCATCCCGAGCACTGAGCACCCAGCACCCTGTGTACTGAGCACTGAGTACCCAGTACCCCCGAGCACTGAGACCCAGCACCCTGAGCACTGAGCACATAGCACCCCGAGTACTGAGCACCCAGCACCCCGAGCACTGAGCACCCAGCACCCTGAGCACTGAGCACCCAGCACCCTGAGTACTGAGCACCCAGCACCCCCGAGTACTGAGCACCCAGCACCCTGAGCATTGAGCACCGAGCACCCTGAGTACTGAGCACCCAGCACCCTGAGTACTGAGCACCCAGCACCCTGAGCACTGAGCACCCAGCACCCTGAGTACTAAGCACCGAGCACCCTGAGCACTGAGCACCCCAGCACCCTGAGCATTGAGCACCCTGAGTACTGAGCACTGAGCACCCTGAGTACTGAGCACTGAGCACCCTGAGTACTGAGCACCCAGCACCCCGAGTACTGAGCACCCAGCACCCCGAGTACTGAGCACCCAACACCCTGAGCACTGAGCACCCAGCACCCTGAGCACTGAGCACCCAGCACCCCGAGCACTGCGCACCCAGCACCCTGAGTACTGAGCACCGAGTACCCCGAGCACTGAGCACCCAGCGCCCCGAGCACTGCGCACCCAGAACCCCGAGCACTGAGCACCCAGCACCCCGAGCACTGAGCACCCAGCACCCCGAGCACTGAGCACCCAGCACCCCGAGCACTGAGCACCCAGCACCCTGAGTACTGAGCACCCAGCACCCTGAGTACTGAACACCCAGCACCCTGAGCACTGAGCACCCAGCACCCTGAGTACTGAGCACCCAACACCCCAAGCACTGAGCACCCTGAGTACTGAGCACCCAGCACCCCAAGCACAGAGCACCCTGAGTACTGACACCCAGCACCCTGAGTAATGAGCACCCAGCACCCCGAGCACTGAGCACCCAGCACCCTGAGCACTGAGAACCCAGCACCCTGAGTACTGAGCACCCAGCACCCCGAGTACTGAGCACCCAGCACCCCGAGCACCGAGCACCCTGAGTACTAAGCACCGAGCACCCTGAGCACTGAGCACACAGCACCCTGAGCACTGAGCACCCAGCAACCATAGTACTGAGCACCCAGCACAGCGAGCACTGAGCACACAG
>NW_024544667.1:0-60305 GCF_018167655.1 Microtus oregoni
CACCTGAGCACTGGAGCAGCACCCAGCACCCTGAGCACTGAGCACCCAGCACCCTGAGTACTGAGCACCGATCACCCTGAGCACTGAGCACCCAGCACCCCGAGCACTGAGCACCCAGCACCCTGAGAACTGTGCTCCCAGCACCCCGAGCACTGAGCACCCAGTACCCTGAGTACTGAGCACCCTGAGTATTGAGCACCGATCACCCTGAGCACTGAGCTCCCAGCACCCTGAGTACTGAGCACCCAGCATCCTGAGCACTGAGCACCCAGCACCCTGAATACTGAGCACCCAGCACCCTGAGCACTGAGCACCCAGCACCCTTAGTACTGAGCACCAGCACCCTGAGCACTGAGCACCCAGCACCCTGAGTACTGAGCACCCTGCACCCTGAGCACTGAGCACCCAGCACCCCGAGGAATGAGCACCCAGCACCCCGAGTACTGAGCACCGAGCACCCTGAGAACTGAGTACCCAGCACACTGAGCACTGACACCCAGCACCCTGAGTACTGAGCACCAGCACCCTGAGTACTGAGCACCCAGCACCCTGAGTACTAAGCACCGAGCACCCTGAGTACTGAGCACCCAGCACCCTGAACACTGAACATACAGCACCCTGAGTACTGAGCACCTCGAGCACTGAGCACCCAGCACCCTGAGTACTGAGCACCGAGCACCCCGAGCAATGAGCACCCAGCACCCCCGAGCACTGAGCACCCAGCACACCGAGCACTGAGCACCCAGCACCCTGAGCACTGAGCACCCAGTACCCTGAGCACTGAGTACCCAGCACCCTGAGCACTGAGCACCCAGCACCCTGAGCAATGAGCACCCAGCACCCTGAGCACTGAGCACCCAGCACCCTGAGTACTGAGCACTGAGCACCTAGCACCCCGAGTACTGAGCACCCAGCACCCTGAGTACTGAGCACTGAGCAACCAGCACCCCGAGCACTGAGCACCCAGCACCCTGAGCACTGAGCACCCAGCACCCGAGTACTAAGCAACCAGCACCCTGAGTACTGAGCACCCAGCACCCTGAGTACTGAGCACCCAGCACCCCGAGTACTGAGGACATAACACCCTGAGTTCTGAGCACCCAGCACCCTGAGCACTGAGCACCCAGCACCCCGAGCACTGAGCACCCAGCACCCTGAGTACTGAGCACCCAGCACCCTGAGCACTGAGCACCCAGCACCCTGAGCACTGAGCACCCAGCACCCTGAGCACTGAGCACACAGCACCCTGAGTACTGAGCACCAGGACCCTGAGTACTGAGCACTGAGCACGCAGCACCCCGAGCACTGAGCACCCAGCACCCTGAGTACTGAGCACTGAGCACCCAGCACCCCAAGCACTGAGCACCCAGGACCCTGAGCACTGAGCACCCAGCACCCGAGTACTGAGCACCCAGCACAATGAGTACTGAGCACCCAGCACCCTGAATACTGAGCACGCAGCACCCCGAGTACTGAGCACCCAGCACCCTGAGTACTGAGCACCCAGCACCCTGAGCACTGAGAACCCAGCACCCCGAGCACTGAGCACCCAGCACCCTGAGTACTGAGCACCCAGCACCCAGAGCACTGAGCACCCAGCACCCTGAGCACTGAGCACCCAGCTCCCTGAGCACTGAGCACCCAGCACCCTGAGTAGTGAGCACCCAACGTACTGAGCACCGAGCACCCCGAGCACTGAGCACCCAGCACCCTGAGCACTGAGCACCCAGCACCCTGAGCACTGAGCACCGATCACCCCGAGCACTGAGCACCCAGCACCCTGAGTACTGAGCTCCGAGCACCCCGAGCACTGAGCACCCAGCGCCCCGAGCACTGAGCACCCAGCACCCTGAGCACTGAGCACCCAGCACCCTGAGTACTGAGCACCCAGCACCCTGAGTACTGAACACCCAGCACCCTGAGCACTGAGCACTGAGCACCCTGAGCACTGAGTACTGAGCACTGAGCAACCTGAGCACTGAGCACCCAGCACCCCGAGTACTGAGCACACAGCACCCCGAGCACTGAGCACACAGCGCCCTGAGCACTGAGCACCCAGCACCCCGAGCACTGAGCACTGAGCACCCTGAGCACTGAGCAACCTGAGTACTGAGCACCAAGCACCCTAAGTACTGAGCACTGAGCACCCTGAGTACTGAGCACCCAGCACCCTGAGCACTGAGTACCCAGCACCCTGAGTACTGAGCACCGAGAACCCTGAGTACTGAGTACCGAGCACCCTGAGTACTGAGCACCCAGCACCCTGATCACTGAGCACCCAGCACCCTGAGCACTGAGCATCCAGCACCGTGAGTACTGAGCACCGAGCAACCCGAGCACTGAGCACCCAGCACCCTGAGTACTGAGCACCCAGCACCCTGAGCACTGAGCACCCAGCACCCTGAGCACTGAGCACCCAGCACCCCGAGCACTGATCACCCAGCACCCTGAGTACTGAGCACCCAGCACCCTGAGCACTGAGCACCCAGAACCCTGAGTACTGAGCACCCAGCACCCTGAGTACTGAGCAACCAGCACCCTGAGCACTGAGCACTGAGCACCCAGCACCCTGAGCACTGAGCACTGAACACCCAGCACCCCGAGAACTGAGCACCCAGCACCCCGAGCACTGAGCACCCAGCACCCTGAGCACTGGGCACCCTGTGGACTGAACACCCAGCACCCTGAGCACTGAGCACCCAGCACCCTCAGTATTGAGCACCGATCACCCTGAGCACTGAGCACCCAGCACCCCGAGCACTGAGCACCCAGCACCCTGAGTACTGAGCTCCCACCACCCCGAGCAATGAGCACCCAGTACCCTGAGTACTGAGCACACTGAGTACTGAGCACCAATCACCCTGAGCACTGAGCTCCCAGCACCCTGTGTACTGAGCACCCAGCACCCTGAGCACTGTGCGCCCAGCACCCTGAGTACTGAGCACCCAGCACCCTGAGCACTGAGCACCCAGCACCCTGAGTACTGAGCACCTCGAGCACTGAGCACCCAGCACCCTGAGTACTGAGCACTGAGCACCCCGAACACTGAGCACCCAGCACCCCGAGCACTGAGCACCCAGCACCCCGAGCACTGAGCACCCAGCACCGTGAGCACTGAGCACCCAGCACCCTGAGTACTGAGCACCCAGCACCCTGAGCACTGAGTACACAGCACCCTGAGCACTGAGCACCCAGCACCCTGAGCACTGAGCACCCAGCACCCTGAGCACTGAGCACCCAGCACCCTGAGTACTGAGCACTGAGCATCCAGCACCCCGAGTACTAAGCACCCAGCACCCTGAGTACTGAGCACTGAGCACCCAGCACCCCGAGCACTGAGCACCCAGCACCCTGAGCACTGAGCACCCAGCATCCGAGTACTGAGCACCCAGCACCCTGAGTACTGAGCACCCAGCACCCTGAGTACTGAGCAAAAAGCACCCTGAGTACTGGGCAACCAACACCCTGAGTACTGAGCACCCAGCACCCTGAGCACTGAGCACCCAGCACCCCGAGCACTGAGCACCCAGCACCCTGAGTACTGAGCACCCAGCACCCTGAGCACTGAGCACCCAGCACCCTGAGCACTGAGCACCCAGCACCCTGAGCACTGAGCACTCAGCACCCTGAGTAGTGAGCACCCAACATACTGAGCATCGAGCACCCTGAGCACTGAGCACCCAGCACCCTGAGTACTGAGAACCGAGCACCCTGAGCACTGAGCACCCAGCACCCTGAGTACTGAGCACCCAGCACCCTGAGCACTGAGCACCCAGCACCCGAGTACTAAGCAACCAGCACCCTGAGTACTGAGCACCCAGCACCCTGACTACTGAGCACCCAGCACCCCGAGTACTGAGGACATAACACCCTGAGTTCTGAGCACCCAGCACCCTGAGCACTGAGCACCCAGCACCCCGAGCACTGAGCACCCAGCACCCTGAGTACTGAGCACCCAGCACCCTGAGCACTGAGCACCCAGCACCCTGAGCACTGAGAACCCAGCACCCTGAGCACTGAGCACACAGCACCCTGAGTACTGAGCACCCAGGACCCTGAGTACTGAGCACTGAGCACGCAGCACCCTGAGTAGTGAGCACCCAACGTACTGAGCACCGAGCACCCCGAGCACTGAGCACCCAGCACCCTGAGCACTGAGCACCCAGCACCCTGAGCACTGAGCACCGATCACCCCGAGCACTGAGCACCCAGCACCCTGAGTACTGAGCTCCGAGCACCCCGAGCACTGAGCACCCAGCGCCCCGAGCACTGAGCACCCAGCACCCTGAGCACTGAGCACCCAGCACCCTGAGTACTGAGCACCCAGCACCCTGAGTACTGAACACCCAGCACCCTGAGCACTGAGCACTGAGCACCCTGAGCACTGAGTACTGAGCACTGAGCAACCTGAGCACTGAGCACCCAGCACCCCGAGTACTGAGCACACAGCACCCCGAGCACTGAGCACACAGCGCCCTGAGCACTGAGCACCCAGCACCCCGAGCACTGAGCACTGAGCACCCTGAGCACTGAGCAACCTGAGTACTGAGCACCAAGCACCCTAAGTACTGAGCACTGAGCACCCTGAGTACTGAGCACCCAGCACCCTGAGCACTGAGTACCCAGCACCCTGAGTACTGAGCACCGAGAACCCTGAGTACTGAGTACCGAGCACCCTGAGTACTGAGCACCCAGCACCCTGATCACTGAGCACCCAGCACCCTGAGCACTGAGCATCCAGCACCGTGAGTACTGAGCACCGAGCAACCCGAGCACTGAGCACCCAGCACCCTGAGTACTGAGCACCCAGCACCCTGAGCACTGAGCACCCAGCACCCTGAGCACTGAGCACCCAGCACCCCGAGCACTGATCACCCAGCACCCTGAGTACTGAGCACCCAGCACCCTGAGCACTGAGCACCCAGAACCCTGAGTACTGAGCACCCAGCACCCTGAGTACTGAGCAACCAGCACCCTGAGCACTGAGCACTGAGCACCCAGCACCCTGAGCACTGAGCACTGAACACCCAGCACCCCGAGAACTGAGCACCCAGCACCCCGAGCACTGAGCACCCAGCACCCTGAGCACTGGGCACCCTGTGGACTGAACACCCAGCACCCTGAGCACTGAGCACCCAGCACCCTCAGTATTGAGCACCGATCACCCTGAGCACTGAGCACCCAGCACCCCGAGCACTGAGCACCCAGCACCCTGAGTACTGAGCTCCCACCACCCCGAGCAATGAGCACCCAGTACCCTGAGTACTGAGCACACTGAGTACTGAGCACCAATCACCCTGAGCACTGAGCTCCCAGCACCCTGTGTACTGAGCACCCAGCACCCTGAGCACTGTGCGCCCAGCACCCTGAGTACTGAGCACCCAGCACCCTGAGCACTGAGCACCCAGCACCCTGAGTACTGAGCACCTCGAGCACTGAGCACCCAGCACCCTGAGTACTGAGCACTGAGCACCCCGAACACTGAGCACCCAGCACCCCGAGCACTGAGCACCCAGCACCCCGAGCACTGAGCACCCAGCACCGTGAGCACTGAGCACCCAGCACCCTGAGTACTGAGCACCCAGCACCCTGAGCACTGAGTACACAGCACCCTGAGCACTGAGCACCCAGCACCCTGAGCACTGAGCACCCAGCACCCTGAGCACTGAGCACCCAGCACCCTGAGTACTGAGCACTGAGCATCCAGCACCCCGAGTACTAAGCACCCAGCACCCTGAGTACTGAGCACTGAGCACCCAGCACCCCGAGCACTGAGCACCCAGCACCCTGAGCACTGAGCACCCAGCATCCGAGTACTGAGCACCCAGCACCCTGAGTACTGAGCACCCAGCACCCTGAGTACTGAGCAAAAAGCACCCTGAGTACTGGGCAACCAACACCCTGAGTACTGAGCACCCAGCACCCTGAGCACTGAGCACCCAGCACCCCGAGCACTGAGCACCCAGCACCCTGAGTACTGAGCACCCAGCACCCTGAGCACTGAGCACCCAGCACCCTGAGCACTGAGCACCCAGCACCCTGAGCACTGAGCACTCAGCACCCTGAGTAGTGAGCACCCAACATACTGAGCATCGAGCACCCTGAGCACTGAGCACCCAGCACCCTGAGTACTGAGAACCGAGCACCCCGAGCACTGAGCACCCAGCACCCTGAGTACTGAGCACCCAGCACCCTGAGCACTGAGCACCCAGCACCCGAGTACTAAGCAACCAGCACCCTGAGTACTGAGCACCCAGCACCCTGAGTACTGAGCACCCAGCACCCCGAGTACTGAGGACATAACACCCTGAGTTCTGAGCACCCAGCACCCTGAGCACTGAGCACCCAGCACCCCGAGCACTGAGCACCCAGCACCCTGAGTACTGAGCACCCAGCACCCTGAGCACTGAGCACCCAGCACCCTGAGCACTGAGCACCCAGCACCCTGAGCACTGAGCACACAGCACCCTGAGTACTGAGCACCCAGGACCCTGAGTACTGAGCACTGAGCACGCAGCACCCCGAGCACTGAGCACCCAGCACCCTGAGTACTGAGCACTGAGCACCCAGCACCCCAAGCACTGAGCACCCAGGACCCTGAGCACTGAGCACCCAGCACCCGAGTACTGAGCACCCAGCACAATGAGTACTGAGCACCCAGCACCCTGAATACTGAGCACGCAGCACCCCGAGTACTGAGCACACAGCACCCTGAGTACTGAGCACCCAGCACCCTGAGCACTGAGCACCCAGCACCCCGAGCACTGAGCACCCAGCACCCTGAGTACTGAGCACCCAGCACCCAGAGCACTGAGCACCCAGCACCCTGAGCACTGAGCACCCAGCTCCCTGAGCACTGAGCACCCAGCACCCTGAGTAGTGAGCACCCAACGTACTGAGCACCGAGCACCCCGAGCACTGAGCACCCAGCACCCTGAGCACTGAGCACCCAGCACCCTGAGCACTGAGCACCGATCACCCCGAGCACTGAGCACCCAGCACCCTGAGTACTGAGCTCCGAGCACCCCGAGCACTGAGCACCCAGCGCCCCGAGCACTGAGCACCCAGCACCCTGAGCACTGAGCACCCAGCACCCTGAGTACTGAGCACCCAGCACCCTGAGTACTGAACACCCAGCACCCTGAGCACTGAGCACTGAGCACCCTGAGCACTGAGTACTGAGCACTGAGCAACATGAGCACTGAGCACCCAGCACCCCGAGTACTGAGCACACAGCACCCCGAGCACTGAGCACACAGCGCCCTGAGCACTGAGCACCCAGCACCCCGAGCACTGAGCACTGAGCACCCTGAGCACTGAGCAACCTGAGTACTGAGCACCAAGCACCCTAAGTACTGAGCACTGAGCACCCTGAGTACTGAGCACCCAGCACCCTGAGCACTGAGTACCCAGCACCCTGAGTACTGAGCACCGAGAACCCTGAGTACTGAGTACCGAGCACCCTGAGTACTGAGCACCCAGCACCCTGATCACTGAGCACCCAGCACCCTGAGCACTGAGCATCCAGCACCGTGAGTACTGAGCACCGAGCAACCCGAGCACTGAGCACCCAGCACCCTGAGTACTGAGCACCCAGCACCCTGAGCACTGAGCACCCAGCACCCTGAGCACTGAGCACCCAGCACCCCGAGCACTGATCACCCAGCACCCTGAGTACTGAGCACCCAGCACCCTGAGCACTGAGCACCCAGAACCCTGAGTACTGAGCACCCAGCACCCTGAGTACTGAGCAACCAGCACCCTGAGCACTGAGCACTGAGCACCCAGCACCCTGAGCACTGAGCACTGAACACCCAGCACCCCGAGAACTGAGCACCCAGCACCCCGAGCACTGAGCACCCAGCACCCTGAGCACTGAGCACCCTGTGGACTGAACACCCAGCACCCTGAGCACTGAGCACCCAGCACCCTCAGTATTGAGCACCGATCACCCTGAGCACTGAGCACCCAGCACCCCGAGCACTGAGCACCCAGCACCCTGAGTACTGAGCTCCCACCACCCCGAGCAATGAGCACCCAGTACCCTGAGTACTGAGCACACTGAGTACTGAGCACCAATCACCCTGAGCACTGAGCTCCCAGCACCCTGTGTACTGAGCACCCAGCACCCTGAGCACTGTGCGCCCAGCACCCTGAGTACTGAGCACCCAGCACCCTGAGCACTGAGCACCCAGCACCCTGAGTACTGAGCACCTCGAGCACTGAGCACCCAGCACCCTGAGTACTGAGCACCGAGCACCCCGAGCACTGAGCACCCAGCACCCCGAGCACTGAGCACCCAGCACGCCGAGCACTGAGCACCCAGCACCGTGAGCACTGAGCACCCAGCACCCTGAGTACTGAGCACCCAGCACCCTGAGCACTGAGTACACAGCACCCTGAGCACTGAGCACCCAGCACCCTGAGCACTGAGCACCCAGCACCCTGAGCACTGAGCACCCAGCACCCTGAGTACTGAGCACTGAGCATCCAGCACCCCGAGTACTAAGCACCCAGCACCCTGAGTACTGAGCACTGAGCACCCAGCACCCCGAGCACTGAGCACCCAGCACCCTGAGCACTGAGCACCCAGCACCCGAGTACTGAGCACCCAGCACCCTGAGTACTGAGCACCCAGCACCCTGAGTACTGAGCAAAAAGCACCCTGAGTACTGGGCAACCAACACCCTGAGTACTGAGCACCCAGCACCCTGAGCACTGAGCACCCAGCACCCCGAGCACTGAGCACCCAGCACCCTGAGTACTGAGCACCCAGCACCCTGAGCACTGAGCACCCAGCACCCTGAGCACTGAGCACCCAGCACGCTGAGCACTGAGCACTCAGCACCCTGAGTAGTGAGCACCCAACATACTGAGCATCGAGCACCCTGAGCACTGAGCACCCAGCACCCTGAGTACTGAGAACCGAGCACCCCGAGCACTGAGCACCCAGCACCCTGAGTACTGAGCACCCAGCACCCTGAGCACTGAGCACCCAGCACCTTGAGCACTGAGCACCCAGCACCCTGAGCACTGAGCACGCACCACCCTGAGTAGTGAGCACCCAACATACTGAGCATCGAGCACCCTGAGCACTGAGCACCCAGCACCCTGAGTACTGAGAACCGAGCACCCCGAGCACTGAGCACCCAGCACCCCGAGCACTGAGCACCCAGCACCCTGAGCACTGAGCACCCAGCACCCTGAGTACTGAGCACCCAGTACCCTGAGCACTGAGTACCCAGCACCCTGAGCACTGAGCACCCAGCACCCTGAGCACTGAGCACCTAGCACCCCGAGTACTGAGCACCCAGCACCCTGAGTACTGAGCACTGAGCACCCAGCACCCCGAGCACTGAGCACCCAGCACCCTGAGCACTGAGCACCCAGCACCGGAGTACTAAGCAACCAGCACCCTGAGTACTGAGCACCCAGCACCCCGAGTACTGAGGACACAACACCCTGAGTACTGAGCACCCAGCACCCTGAGCACTGAGCACCCAGCACCCCGAGCACTGAGCACCCAGCACCCTGAGTACTGAGCACCCAGCACCCTGAGCACTGAGCACCCAGCACCCTGAGCACTGAGCACCCAGCACCCTGAGCACTGAGCACACAGCACCCTGAGTACTGAGCACCCAGGACCCTGAGTACTGAGCACTGAGCACGCAGCACCCCGAGCACTGAGCACCCAGCACCCTGAGTACTGAGCACTGAGCACCCAGCACCCCGAGCACTGAGCACCCAGCACCCTGAGCACTGAGCACCCAGCACCCGAGTACTGAGCACCCAGCACAATGAGTACTGAGCACCCAGCACCCTGAATACTGAGCACCCAGCACCCCGAGTACTGAGCACCCAGCACCCTGAGTACTGAGCACCCAGCACCCTGAGCACTGAGCACCCAGCACCCGAGTACTAAGCAACCAGCACCCTGAGTACTGAGCACCCAGCACCCTGAGTACTGAGCACCCAGCACCCCGAGTACTGAGGACACAACACCCTGAGTACTGAGCACCCAGCACCCTGAGCACTGAGCACCCAGCACCCCGACCACTGAGCACCCAGCACCCTGAGTACTGAGCACCCAGCACCCTGAGCACTGAGCACCCAGCACCCTGAGCACTGAGCACCCAGCACCCTGAGCACTGAGCACACAGCACCCTGAGTACTGAGCACCCAGCACAATGAGTACTGAGCACCCAGCACCCTGAATACTGAGCACGCAGCACCCCGAGTACTGAGAACCCAGCACCCTGAGTACTGAGGACTGAGCACGCAGCACCCCGAGCACTGAGAACCCAGCACCCTGAGTACTGAGCACTGAGCACCCAGCACCCCGAGCACTGAGCACCCAGCACCCTGAGAACTGAGCACCCAGCACCCGAGTACTGAGCACCCAGCACAATGAGTACTGAGCACCCAGCACCCTAAATACTGAGCACGCAGCACCCCGAGTACTGAGCACCCAGCACCCTGAGTACTGAGCACCCAGCACCCTGAGCACTGGGCACCCAGCACCCCGAGCACTGAGCACCCAGCACCCTGAGTACTGAGCACCTAGCACCCAGAGCACCGAGCACCCAGCACCCTGAGCACTGAGCACCCAGCACCCTGAGCACTGAGCACCCAGCACCCTGAGTAGTGAGCACCCAACGTACTGAGCACCGAGCACCCCGAGCACTGAGCACCCAGCACCCTGAGCACTGAGCACCCAGCACCCTGAGCACTGAGCACCCAGCACCCGAGTACTGAGCACCCAGCACCCTGAATACTGAGCACCCAGCACCCTGAGTACTGAGCACCCAGCACCCTGAGCACTGAGCACCCAGCACCCTGAGCACTGAGCACCCAGCACCCTGAGCACTGAGCACCCAGCACCCTGAGTAGTGAGCACCCAACGTACTGAGCACCGAGCACCCCGAGCACTGAGCACCCAGCACCCTGAGTACTGAGCACCGAGCACCCCGAGCACTGAGCACTCAGCGCCCCGAGCACTGAGCACCCAGCACCCTGAGCACTGAGCACCCAGCACCCTGAGTACTGAGCACCTAGCACCCTGAGTACTGAACACCCAGCACCCTGAGCACTGAGCACTGAGCACCCTGAGCACTGAGTACGGAGCACTGAGCAACCTGAGCACTGAGCACCCAGCACCCCGAGTACTGAGCACACAGCACCCCGAGCACTGAGCACCCAGCGCCCTGAGCACTGAGCACCCAGCACCCCGAGCACTGAGCACTGAGCACCCTGAGCACTGAGCACCCAGCACACCGAGTACTGAGCACTGAGCACCCTGAGTACTGAGCACCAAGCACCCTAAGTACTGAGCACTGAGCACCCTGAATACTGAGCACCCAGCACCCTGAGCACTGAGTACCCAGCACCCTGAGTACTGAGCACCGAGAACCCTGAGTACTGAGCACCGAGCACCCTGAGTACTGAGCACCCAGCACCCTGATCACTGAGCACCCAGCCCCCCGAGCACTGAGCACCCAGCACCTTGAGTACTGAGCACCGAGCAACCCGAGCACTGAGCACCCAGCACCCTGAGTACTGAGCACCCAGCACCCTGAGCACTGAGCACCCAGCACCCTGAGCACTGAGCACAAAGCACCCCGAGCACTGATCACCCAGCACCCTGAGTACTGAGCACCCAGCACCCTGAGCACTGAGCACCCAGAACCCTGAGTACTGAGCACCCAGCACCCTGAGTACTGAGCAACCAGCACCCTGAGCACTGAGCACTGAGCACCCAGCACCCTGAGCACTGAGCACTGAACACCCAGCACCCCGAGCACTGAGCACCCAGCACCCCGAGCACTGAGCACCCAGCACCCTGAGCACTGAGCAAACTGTGGACTGAACACCCAGAACCCTGAGCACTGAGCACCCAGCACCCTCAGTACTGAGCACCGATCACCCTGAGCACTGAGCACCCAGCACCCCGAGCACTGAGCACCCAGCACCCTGAGTACTGAGCTCCCAGCACCCCGAGCAATGAGCACCCAGTACCCTGAGTACTGAGCACCCTGAGTACTGAGCACCAATCACCCTGAGCACTGAGCTCCCAGCACCCTGAGTACTGAGCACCCAGCACCCTGAGCACTGAGCACCCAGCACCCTGAGTACTGCGCAAGCAGCACCCCGAGCACTGAGCACCCAGCACCCCAAGAATGAGCACCCAGCACCCCGAGTACTGAGCACCGAGCACCCTGAGCACTGAGTACCCAGCACCCTGAGCACTGAGCACCCAGCACCCTGAGTACTGTGCACCCAGCACCCTGAGTACTGAGCACCCAGCAGCCTGAGCAATGAGCACCGAGCACCCCGAGTACTGAGAACCCAGCACCCTGAGTACTGAGCACCCAGCACCCTGAGTACTGAACACCCAGCACCCTGAGCACTGAGCACTGAGCACCATGACCACTGAGTACTGAGCACCGAGCACCCCGAGGACTGAGCACCCAGCACCCGGAGTACTGAGCACCCAGCACCCTGAGTACTAAGCACCGAGCACCCTGAGTACTGAGCACCCAGCACCCTGAACACTGAACATACAGCACCCTGAGTACTGAGCACCTCGAGCACTGAGCACACAGCACCCTGAGTACTGAGCACAGAGCACCCCGAGCACTGAGCACCCAGCACCCCGAGCACAGAGCACCCAGCACCCCGAGCACTGAGCACCCAGCACCGTGAGCACTGAGCACCCAGCACCCTGAGTACTGAGCACCCAGCACCCTGAGCACTGAGTACCCAGCACCCTGAGCACTGAGCACCCAGCACCCTGAGCACTGAGCACCCAGCACCCTGAGCACTGAGCACCCAGCACCCTGAGTACTGAGCACTGAGCATCCAGCACCCCGAGTACTAAGCACCCAGCACCCTGAGTACTGAGCACTGAGCACCCAGCACCCCGAGCACTGAGCACCCAGCACCCTGAGCACTGAGCTCCCAGCACCCGAGTACTGAGCACCCAGCACCCTGAGTACTGAGCACCCAGCACCCTGAGTACTGAGAACCGAGCACACCAAGTACTGAGCACCCAGCACCCTGAGCACTGAGCACCCAGCACCCTGAGTACTGAGAACCGAGCACCCCGAGCACTGAGCACCCAGCACCCCGAGCACTGAGCACCCAGCACCCCGAGCACTGAGCACCCAGCACCCTGAGCACTGAGCACCAAGCACCCTGTGTACTGAGCACTGAGCACTTAGCACCCCGAGTACTGAGCACCCAGCACCCTGAGTACTGAGCACTGAGCACCCAGCACCCCGAGCACTGAGCACCCAGCACCCTGAGAACTGAGCACCCAGCACCCGAGTACTAGGCAACCAGCACCCTGAGTACTGAGCACCCAGCACCCCGAGTACTGAGGACACAACACCCTGAGTACTGAGCACCCAGCACCCTGAGCACTGAGCACCCAGCACCCGGAGCACTGAGCACCCAGCACCCTGAGTACTGAGCACCCAGCACCCTGAGCACTGAGCACCCAGCACCCTGAGCACTGAGCACCCAGGACCCTGAGTACTGAGCACTGAGCACGCAGCACCCCGAGCACTGAGCACCCAGCACCCTGAGTACTGAGCACTGAGCACCCAGCACCCCGAGCACTGAGCACCCAGCAACCTGAGCACTGAACACCCAGCACCCGAGTACTGAGCACCCAGCACCCTGAGTACTGAGCACCCAGCACCCTGAGCACTGAGCACCCAGCACCCCGAGCACTGAGCACCCAGCACCCTGAGTACTGAGCACCCAGCACCCTGAGCACTGAGCACCCAGCACCCTGAGTAGTGAGCACCCAACGTACTGAGCACCGAGCACCCTGAGCACTGAGCACCCAGGACCCTGAGCACTGAGCACCCAGCACCCTGAGCACTGAGCACCCAGCACCCTGAGCACTGAGCACCCAGCACCCTGAGCACTGAGTACCCAGCACGCTGAGTAGTGAGCACCCAACGTACTGAGCACCGAGCACCCCGAGCACTGAGCACCCAGCACCCTGAGTACTGAGCACCGATCACCCCGAGCACTGAGCACCCAGCACCCTGAGTACTGAGCTCCGAGCACCCCGAGCACTGAGCACCCAGCGCCCCGAGCACTGAGCACCCAGCACCCTGAGCACTGAGCACCCAGCACCCTGAGTACTGAGCACCCAGCACCCTGAGTACTGAACACCCAGCACCCTGAGCACTGAGCACCCAGCACCCTGAGCACTGAGTACCCAGCACCCTGAGTAGTGAGCACCCAACGTACTGAGCACCCAGCACCCTGAGTACTGAGCACCCAGCACCCTGAGTACTGAACACCCAGCACCCTGAGCACTGAGCACTGAGCACCCTGAGCACTGAGTACTGAGCAATGAGCAACATGAGCACTGAGCACCCAGCACCCCGAGTACTGAGCACACAGCACCCCGAGCACTGAGCACACAGCGCCCTGAGCACTGAGCACCCAGCACCCCGAGCACTGAGCACTGAGCACCCTGAGCACTGAGCAACCTGAGTACTGAGCACCAAGCACCCTAAGTACTGAGCACTGAGCACCCTGAGTACTGAGCACCCAGCACCCTGAGCACTGAGTACCCAGCACCCTGAGTACTGAGCACCGAGAACCCTGAGTACTGAGTACCGAGCACCCTGAGTACTGAGCACCCAGCACCCTGATCACTGAGCACCCAGCACCCTGAGCACTGAGCATCCAGCACCGTGAGTACTGAGCACCGAGCAACCCGAGCACTGAGCACCCAGCACCCTGAGTACTGAGCACCCAGCACCCTGAGCACTGAGCACCCAGCACCCTGAGCACTGAGCACCCAGCACCCCGAGCACTGATCACCCAGCACCCTGAGTACTGAGCACCCAGCACCCTGAGCACTGAGCACCCAGAACCCTGAGTACTTAGCACCCAGCACCCTGAGTACTGAGCAACCAGCACCCTGAGCACTGAGCACTGAGCACCCAGCACCCTGAGCACTGAGCACTGAACACCCAGCACCCCGAGAACTGAGCACCCAGCACCCCGAGCACTGAGCACCCAGCACCCTGAGCACTGAGCACCCTGTGGACTGAACACCCAGCACCCTGAGCACTGAGCACCCAGCACCCTCAGTATTGAGCACCGATCACCCTGAGCACTGAGCACCCAGCACCCCGAGCACTGAGCACCCAGCACCCTGAGTACTGAGCTCCCACCACCCCGAGCAATGAGCACCCAGTACCCTGAGTACTGAGCACACTGAGTACTGAGCACCAATCACCCTGAGCACTGAGCTCCCAGCACCCTGTGTACTGAGCACCCAGCACCCTGAGCACTGTGCGCCCAGCACCCTGAGTACTGAGCACCCAGCACCCTGAGCACTGAGCACCCAGCACCCTGAGTACTGAGCACCTCGAGCACTGAGCACCCAGCACCCTGAGTACTGAGCACCGAGCACCCCGAGCACTGAGCACCCAGCACCCCGAGCACTGAGCACCCAGCACGCCGAGCACTGAGCACCCAGCACCGTGAGCACTGAGCACCCAGCACCCTGAGTACTGAGCACCCAGCACCCTGAGCACTGAGTACACAGCACCCTGAGCACTGAGCACCCAGCACCCTGAGCACTGAGCACCCAGCACCCTGAGCACTGAGCACCCAGCACCCTGAGTACTGAGCACTGAGCATCCAGCACCCCGAGTACTAAGCACCCAGCACCCTGAGTACTGAGCACTGAGCACCCAGCACCCCGAGCACTGAGCACCCAGCACCCTGAGCACTGAGCACCCAGCACCCGAGTACTGAGCACCCAGCACCCTGAGTACTGAGCACCCAGCACCCTGAGTACTGAGCAAAAAGCACCCTGAGTACTGGGCAACCAACACCCTGAGTACTGAGCACCCAGCACCCTGAGCACTGAGCACCCAGCACCCCGAGCACTGAGCACCCAGCACCCTGAGTACTGAGCACCCAGCACCCTGAGCACTGAGCACCCAGCACCCTGAGCACTGAGCACCCAGCACGCTGAGCACTGAGCACTCAGCACCCTGAGTAGTGAGCACCCAACATACTGAGCATCGAGCACCCTGAGCACTGAGCACCCAGCACCCTGAGTACTGAGAACCGAGCACCCCGAGCACTGAGCACCCAGCACCCTGAGTACTGAGCACCCAGCACCCTGAGCACTGAGCACCCAGCACCTTGAGCACTGAGCACCCAGCACCCTGAGCACTGAGCACGCACCACCCTGAGTAGTGAGCACCCAACATACTGAGCATCGAGCACCCTGAGCACTGAGCACCCAGCACCCTGAGTACTGAGAACCGAGCACCCCGAGCACTGAGCACCCAGCACCCCGAGCACTGAGCACCCAGCACCCTGAGCACTGAGCACCCAGCACCCTGAGTACTGAGCACCCAGTACCCTGAGCACTGAGTACCCAGCACCCTGAGCACTGAGCACCCAGCACCCTGAGCACTGAGCACCTAGCACCCCGAGTACTGAGCACCCAGCACCCTGAGTACTGAGCACTGAGCACCCAGCACCCCGAGCACTGAGCACCCAGCACCCTGAGCACTGAGCACCCAGCACCGGAGTACTAAGCAACCAGCACCCTGAGTACTGAGCACCCAGCACCCCGAGTACTGAGGACACAACACCCTGAGTACTGAGCACCCAGCACCCTGAGCACTGAGCACCCAGCACCCCGAGCACTGAGCACCCAGCACCCTGAGTACTGAGCACCCAGCACCCTGAGCACTGAGCACCCAGCACCCTGAGCACTGAGCACCCAGCACCCTGAGCACTGAGCACACAGCACCCTGAGTACTGAGCACCCAGGACCCTGAGTACTGAGCACTGAGCACGCAGCACCCCGAGCACTGAGCACCCAGCACCCTGAGTACTGAGCACTGAGCACCCAGCACCCCGAGCACTGAGCACCCAGCACCCTGAGCACTGAGCACCCAGCACCCGAGTACTGAGCACCCAGCACAATGAGTACTGAGCACCCAGCACCCTGAATACTGAGCACCCAGCACCCCGAGTACTGAGCACCCAGCACCCTGAGTACTGAGCACCCAGCACCCTGAGCACTGAGCACCCAGCACCCGAGTACTAAGCAACCAGCACCCTGAGTACTGAGCACCCAGCACCCTGAGTACTGAGCACCCAGCACCCCGAGTACTGAGGACACAACACCCTGAGTACTGAGCACCCAGCACCCTGAGCACTGAGCACCCAGCACCCCGACCACTGAGCACCCAGCACCCTGAGTACTGAGCACCCAGCACCCTGAGCACTGAGCACCCAGCACCCTGAGCACTGAGCACCCAGCACCCTGAGCACTGAGCACACAGCACCCTGAGTACTGAGCACCCAGCACAATGAGTACTGAGCACCCAGCACCCTGAATACTGAGCACGCAGCACCCCGAGTACTGAGAACCCAGCACCCTGAGTACTGAGGACTGAGCACGCAGCACCCCGAGCACTGAGAACCCAGCACCCTGAGTACTGAGCACTGAGCACCCAGCACCCCGAGCACTGAGCACCCAGCACCCTGAGAACTGAGCACCCAGCACCCGAGTACTGAGCACCCAGCACAATGAGTACTGAGCACCCAGCACCCTAAATACTGAGCACGCAGCACCCCGAGTACTGAGCACCCAGCACCCTGAGTACTGAGCACCCAGCACCCTGAGCACTGGGCACCCAGCACCCCGAGCACTGAGCACCCAGCACCCTGAGTACTGAGCACCTAGCACCCAGAGCACCGAGCACCCAGCACCCTGAGCACTGAGCACCCAGCACCCTGAGCACTGAGCACCCAGCACCCTGAGTAGTGAGCACCCAACGTACTGAGCACCGAGCACCCCGAGCACTGAGCACCCAGCACCCTGAGCACTGAGCACCCAGCACCCTGAGCACTGAGCACCCAGCACCCGAGTACTGAGCACCCAGCACCCTGAATACTGAGCACCCAGCACCCTGAGTACTGAGCACCCAGCACCCTGAGCACTGAGCACCCAGCACCCTGAGCACTGAGCACCCAGCACCCTGAGCACTGAGCACCCAGCACCCTGAGTAGTGAGCACCCAACGTACTGAGCACCGAGCACCCCGAGCACTGAGCACCCAGCACCCTGAGTACTGAGCACCGAGCACCCCGAGCACTGAGCACTCAGCGCCCCGAGCACTGAGCACCCAGCACCCTGAGCACTGAGCACCCAGCACCCTGAGTACTGAGCACCTAGCACCCTGAGTACTGAACACCCAGCACCCTGAGCACTGAGCACTGAGCACCCTGAGCACTGAGTACGGAGCACTGAGCAACCTGAGCACTGAGCACCCAGCACCCCGAGTACTGAGCACACAGCACCCCGAGCACTGAGCACCCAGCGCCCTGAGCACTGAGCACCCAGCACCCCGAGCACTGAGCACTGAGCACCCTGAGCACTGAGCACCCAGCACACCGAGTACTGAGCACTGAGCACCCTGAGTACTGAGCACCAAGCACCCTAAGTACTGAGCACTGAGCACCCTGAATACTGAGCACCCAGCACCCTGAGCACTGAGTACCCAGCACCCTGAGTACTGAGCACCGAGAACCCTGAGTACTGAGCACCGAGCACCCTGAGTACTGAGCACCCAGCACCCTGATCACTGAGCACCCAGCCCCCCGAGCACTGAGCACCCAGCACCTTGAGTACTGAGCACCGAGCAACCCGAGCACTGAGCACCCAGCACCCTGAGTACTGAGCACCCAGCACCCTGAGCACTGAGCACCCAGCACCCTGAGCACTGAGCACAAAGCACCCCGAGCACTGATCACCCAGCACCCTGAGTACTGAGCACCCAGCACCCTGAGCACTGAGCACCCAGAACCCTGAGTACTGAGCACCCAGCACCCTGAGTACTGAGCAACCAGCACCCTGAGCACTGAGCACTGAGCACCCAGCACCCTGAGCACTGAGCACTGAACACCCAGCACCCCGAGCACTGAGCACCCAGCACCCCGAGCACTGAGCACCCAGCACCCTGAGCACTGAGCAAACTGTGGACTGAACACCCAGAACCCTGAGCACTGAGCACCCAGCACCCTCAGTACTGAGCACCGATCACCCTGAGCACTGAGCACCCAGCACCCCGAGCACTGAGCACCCAGCACCCTGAGTACTGAGCTCCCAGCACCCCGAGCAATGAGCACCCAGTACCCTGAGTACTGAGCACCCTGAGTACTGAGCACCAATCACCCTGAGCACTGAGCTCCCAGCACCCTGAGTACTGAGCACCCAGCACCCTGAGCACTGAGCACCCAGCACCCTGAGTACTGCGCAAGCAGCACCCCGAGCACTGAGCACCCAGCACCCCAAGAATGAGCACCCAGCACCCCGAGTACTGAGCACCGAGCACCCTGAGCACTGAGTACCCAGCACCCTGAGCACTGAGCACCCAGCACCCTGAGTACTGTGCACCCAGCACCCTGAGTACTGAGCACCCAGCAGCCTGAGCAATGAGCACCGAGCACCCCGAGTACTGAGCACCCAGCACCCTGAGTACTGAGCACCCAGCACCCTGAGTACTGAACACCCAGCACCCTGAGCACTGAGCACTGAGCACCATGACCACTGAGTACTGAGCACCGAGCACCCCGAGGACTGAGCACCCAGCACCCGGAGTACTGAGCACCCAGCACCCTGAGTACTAAGCACCGAGCACCCTGAGTACTGAGCACCCAGCACCCTGAACACTGAACATACAGCACCCTGAGTACTGAGCACCTCGAGCACTGAGCACACAGCACCCTGAGTACTGAGCACAGAGCACCCCGAGCACTGAGCACCCAGCACCCCGAGCACAGAGCACCCAGCACCCCGAGCACTGAGCACCCAGCACCGTGAGCACTGAGCACCCAGCACCCTGAGTACTGAGCACCCAGCACCCTGAGCACTGAGTACCCAGCACCCTGAGCACTGAGCACCCAGCACCCTGAGCACTGAGCACCCAGCACCCTGAGCACTGAGCACCCAGCACCCTGAGTACTGAGCACTGAGCATCCAGCACCCCGAGTACTAAGCACCCAGCACCCTGAGTACTGAGCACTGAGCACCCAGCACCCCGAGCACTGAGCACCCAGCACCCTGAGCACTGAGCTCCCAGCACCCGAGTACTGAGCACCCAGCACCCTGAGTACTGAGCACCCAGCACCCTGAGTACTGAGAACCGAGCACACCAAGTACTGAGCACCCAGCACCCTGAGCACTGAGCACCCAGCACCCTGAGTACTGAGAACCGAGCACCCCGAGCACTGAGCACCCAGCACCCCGAGCACTGAGCACCCAGCACCCCGAGCACTGAGCACCCAGCACCCTGAGCACTGAGCACCAAGCACCCTGTGTACTGAGCACTGAGCACTTAGCACCCCGAGTACTGAGCACCCAGCACCCTGAGTACTGAGCACTGAGCACCCAGCACCCCGAGCACTGAGCACCCAGCACCCTGAGAACTGAGCACCCAGCACCCGAGTACTAGGCAACCAGCACCCTGAGTACTGAGCACCCAGCACCCCGAGTACTGAGGACACAACACCCTGAGTACTGAGCACCCAGCACCCTGAGCACTGAGCACCCAGCACCCGGAGCACTGAGCACCCAGCACCCTGAGTACTGAGCACCCAGCACCCTGAGCACTGAGCACCCAGCACCCTGAGCACTGAGCACCCAGCACCCTGAGCACTGAGCACACAGCACCCTGAGTACTGAGCACCCAGGACCCTGAGTACTGAGCACTGAGCACGCAGCACCCCGAGCACTGAGCACCCAGCACCCTGAGTACTGAGCACTGAGCACCCAGCACCCCGAGCACTGAGCACCCAGCAACCTGAGCACTGAACACCCAGCACCCGAGTACTGAGCACCCAGCACCCTGAGTACTGAGCACCCAGCACCCTGAGCACTGAGCACCCAGCACCCCGAGCACTGAGCACCCAGCACCCTGAGTACTGAGCACCCAGCACCCTGAGCACTGAGCACCCAGCACCCTGAGTAGTGAGCACCCAACGTACTGAGCACCGAGCACCCTGAGCACTGAGCACCCAGGACCCTGAGCACTGAGCACCCAGCACCCTGAGCACTGAGCACCCAGCACCCTGAGCACTGAGCACCCAGCACCCTGAGCACTGAGTACCCAGCACGCTGAGTAGTGAGCACCCAACGTACTGAGCACCGAGCACCCCGAGCACTGAGCACCCAGCACCCTGAGTACTGAGCACCGATCACCCCGAGCACTGAGCACCCAGCACCCTGAGTACTGAGCTCCGAGGACCCCGAGCACTGAGCACCCAGCGCCCCGAGCACTGAGCACCCAGCACCCTGAGCACTGAGCACCCAGCACCCTGAGTACTGAGCACCCAGCACCCTGAGTACTGAACACCCAGCACCCTGAGCACTGAGCACCCAGCACCCTGAGCACTGAGTACCCAGCACCCTGAGTAGTGAGCACCCAACGTACTGAGCACCCAGCACCCTGAGTACTGAGCACCCAGCACCCTGAGTACTGAACACCCAGCACCCTGAGCACTGAGCACCCAGCACCCTGAGCACTGAGTACCCAGCACCCTGAGTAGTGAGCACCCAACGTACTGAGCACCCAGCACCCTGAGTACTGAGCACCCAGCACCCTGAGTACTGAGCACCCAGCACCCTGAGCACTGAGCACCCAGCACCCTGAGCACTGAGCACCCAGCACCCTGAGCACTGAGTACCCAGCACCCTGAGTAGTGAGCACCCAACGTACTGAGCACCGAGCACCCCGAGCACTGAGCACCCAGCACCCTGAGTACTGAGCACCGATCACCCCGAGCACTGAGCACCCAGCACCCTGAGTACTGAGCTCCGAGCACCCCGAGCACTGAGCACCCAGCGCCCCGAGCACTGAGCACCCAGCACCCTGAGCACTGAGCACCCAGCACCCTGAGTACTGAGCACCCAGCACCCTGAGCACTGAGCACTGAGCACCCTGAGGACTGAGTACTGAGCACTGAGCAACCTGAGCACTGAGCACCCAGCACCCCGAGTACTGAGCACACAGCACCCCGAGCACTGAGCACCCAGCGCCCTGAGCACTGAGCGCCCAGCACTCCGAGCACTGAGCACTGAGCACCCTGAGCACTGAGCACCCAGCACACCGAGTACTGAGCACTGAGCACCCTGAGTACTGAGCACCCAGCACCCTGAGCACTGAGTACCCAGCACCCTGAGTACTGAGCACTGAGAACCCTGAGTACTGAGCACCGAGCACCCTGAGTACTGAGCACCCAGCACCCTGATCACTGAGCACCCAGCACCCTGAGCACTGAGCACCCAGCACCTTGAGTACTGAGCACCGAGCAACCCGAGCACTGAGCACCCAGCACCCTGAGTACTGAGCACCCAGCACCCTGAGCACTGAGCACCCAGCACACTGAGCACTGAGCACCCAGCACCCCGAGCACTGATCACCCAGCACCCTGAGTACTGAGCACCCAGCAACCTGAGCACTGAGCACCCAGCACCCTGAGTACTGAGCATCCAGCACCCTGAGTACTGAGCAACCAGCACCCTGAGCACTGAGCACCCTGTGGACTGAACACCCAGCACCCTGAGTACTGAGCACTGAGAACCCTGAGTACTGAGCACCGAGCACCCTGAGTACTGAGCACCCAGCACCCTGAGTACTGAGCACCCAGCAACCTGAGCACTGAGCATCCAGCACCCCGAGCACTGAGCACCAAGCACCCCGAGCACTGAGCACCCAGCACCCTGAGCACTGAGCACCCTGTGGACTGAACACCCAGCACCCTGAGCACTGAGCACCCATCACACTCAGTACTGAGCACCGATCACCCTGAGCACTGAGCACCCAGCACCCCGAGCACTGAGCACCCAGCACCCTGAGTACTGAGCTCCCAGCACCCCGAGCACTGAGCACCTAGTACCCTGAGTACTGAGCACACTGAGTACTGAGCACCGATCACCCTGAGCACTGAGCTCCCAGCACCCTGTGTACTGAGCACCCAGCACCCTGAGCACTGTGCGCCCAGCACCCTGAGTACTGAGCACCCAGCACCCTGAGCACTGAGCACCCAGCACCCTGAGTACTGAGCACCCAGCACCCTGAGCACTGAGCACCCAGCACCCTGAGTACTGCGCAAGCAGCACCGCGAGCACTGAGCACCCAGCACCCCAAGAATGAGCACCCAGCACCCCGAGTACTGAGCACCGAGCACACTGAGCACTGAGTACCCAGCACCCTGAGCAATGAGCACCCAGCACCCTGAGTACTGAGCACCCAGCACCCTGAGTACTGAGCACCCAGCACCCTGAGCAATGAGCACCGAGCACCCCGAGTACTGAGCACCCAGCACCCTGAGTACTGAGCACCCAGCACCCTGAGTACTGAACACCCAGCACCCTGAGCACTGAGCACTGAGCACCCTGAGCACTGAGTACTGAGCACCGAGCACCCCGAGCACTGAGCACCCAGCACCCGGAGTACTGAGCACCCAGCACCCTGAGTACTAAGCACCGAGCACCCTGAGTACTGAGCACCCAGCACCCTGAACACTGAACATACAGCACCCTGAGTACTGAGCACCTCGAGCACTGAGCACCCAGCACCCGGAGTACTGAGCACCGAGCACCCCGAGCACTGAGCACCCAGCACCCCGAGCACTGAGCACCCAGCACCCCGAGCACTGAGCACCCAGCACCGTGAGCACTGAGCACCCAGCACCCTGAGTACTGAGCACCCAGCACCCTGAGCACTGAGTACCCAGCACCCTGAGAACTGAGCACCCAGCACCCTGAGCACTGAGCACCCAGCACCCTGAGCACTGAGCACCCAGCACCCTGAGTACTGAGCACTGAGCATCCAGCACCCCGAGTACTAAGCACCCAGCACCCTGAGTACTGAGCACTGAGCACCCAGCACCCCGAGCACTGAGCACCCAGCACCCTGAGCACTGAGCACCCAGCACCCTGAGCACTGAGCACCCAGCACCCTGAGCACTGAGCACCCAGCACCCTGAGCATTGAGCACCCAGCACCCGAGTACTGAGCACCCAGCACCCTGAATACTGAGCACCCAGCACCCTGAGTACTGAGCACCGAGAACCCTGAGTACTGAGCACCGAGCACCCTGAGTACTGAGCACCCAGCACCCTGAACACTGAGCACCCAGCACCCTGAGCACTGAGCACCCAGCACCTTGAGTACTGAGCACCGAGCAACCCGAGCACTGAGCACCCAGCACCCTGAGTACTGAGCACCCAGCACCCTGAGCACTGAGCACCCAGCACCCTGAGCACTGAGCACCCAGCACCCCTAGCACTGATCACCCAGAACCCTGAGTACTGAGCACCCAGCACCCTGAACACTGAGCACCCAGCACCCTGAGTACTGAGCACCCAGCACCCTGAGTACTGAGCAACCAGCACCCTGAGCACTGAGCACTGAGCACCCAGCACCCCGAGCACTGAGCACTGAACACCCAGCACCCCGAGCACTGAGCACCCAGCACCCCGAGCACTGAGCACCCAGCACCCCGAGCACTGAGCACCCAGCACCCTGAGCACTGAGCACCCAGCACCCTCAGTACTGAGCACCGATCACCCTGAGCACTGAGCACCCAGCACCCCGAGCACTGAGCACCCAGCACCCTGAGTACTGAGCTCCCAGCACCCCGAGCACTGAGCACCCAGTACCCTGAGTACTGAGCACCCTGAGTACTGAGCACCGATCACCCTGAGCACTGAGCTCCCAGCACCCTGTGTACTGAGCACCCAGCACCCTGAGCACTGTGCGCCCAGCACCCTGAGTACTGAGCACCCAGCACCCTTAGCACTGAGCACACAGCACCCTGAGTACTGAGCACCCAGCACCCTGAGCACTGAGCACCCAGCACCCTGAGTACTGCGCAAGCAGCACCCCGAGCACTGAGCACCCAGCACCCCAAGAATGAGCACCCAGCACCCCGAGTACTGAGCACCGAGCACCCTGAGCACTGAGCACCCAGCACCCTCAGTACTGAGCACCCAGCACCCTGAGTACTGAGCACCCAGCACCCTGAGTACTGAGCACCCAGCACCCTGAGTACTGAACACCCAGCACCCTGAGCACTGAGCACTGAGCACCCTGAGCACTGAGTACTGAGCACCGAGCACCCCGAGCACTGAGCACCCAGCACCCGGAGTACTGCGCACCCAGCACCCTGAGTACTAACCACCGAGCACCCTGAGTACTGAGCACTCAGCACACTGAACAATGAACATACAGCACCCTGAGTACTGAGCACCTCGAGCACTGAGCACCCAGCACCCTGAACACTGAGCACTGAGCACCCTGAGCACTGAGTACTGAGCACCGAGGACCCCAAGCACTGAGCACCCAGCACCCGGAGTACTGAGCACCCAGCACCCTGAGTACTAAGCACCGAGCACCCTGAGTACTGAGCACCCAGCACACTGAACAATGAACATACAGCACCCTGAGTACTGAGCACCTCGAGCACTGAGCACCCAGCACCCCGAGCACTGAGCACCCAGCACCCCGAGCACTGAGCACCCAGCACCGTGAGCACTGAGCACCCAGCACCCTGAGTACTGAGCACCCAGCACCCTGAGCACTGAGTACCCAGCACCCTGAGCACTGAGCACCCAGCACCCTGAGCACTGAGCACCCAGCACCCTGAGCACTGAGCACCCAGCACTCTGAGTACTGAGCACTGAACATCCAGCACCCCGAGTACTATGCACCCAGCACCCTGAGTACTGAGCACTGAGCACCCAGCACCCCGAGCACTGAGCACCCAGCACCCTGAGCACTGAGCACCCAGCACCCGAGTACTGAGCACCCAGCACCCTGAGTACTGAGCACCCAGCACCCTGAGTACTGAGCACAAAGCACCCCGAGTACTGGGCAACCAACACCCTGAGTACTGAGCACCCAGCACCCTGAGCACTGAGCACCCAGCACCCCGAGCACTGAGCACCCAGCACCCTGAGTACTGAGCACCCAGCACCCTGATCAATGAGCACCCAGCACCCTGAGCACTGAGCACCCAGCACCCTGAGCACTGAGCACGCGGCACCCTGAGTAGTGAGCACCCAACATACTGAGCATCGAGCACCCTGAGCACTGAGCACCCAGCACCCTGATTACTGAGAACCGAGCACCCCGAGCACTGAGCACCCAGCACCCCGAGCACTGAGCACCCAGCACCCCGAGCACTGAGCACCCAGCACCCTGAGCACTGAGCATCCAGCACCCTGAGTACTGAGCACCCAGTACCCTGAGCACTGAGTACCCAGCACCCTGAGCACTGAGCACCCAGCACCCTGAGCACTGAGCACCCAGCACCCTGAGCACTGAGCACCCAGCACCCTGAGTACTGAGCACTGAGCACCTAGCACCCCGAGTACTGAGCACCCAGCACCCTGAGTACTGAGCACTGAGCACCCAGCACCCCGAGCACTGAGCACCCAGCACCCTGAGCACTGAGCACCCAGCACCCGAGTACTAAGCAACCAGCACCCTGAGTACTGAGCACCCAGCACCCTGAGTACTGAGCACCCAGCACCCCGAGTACTGAGGACACAACACCCTGAGTACTGAGCACCCAGCACCCTGAGCACTGAGCACCCAGCACCCCGAGCACTGAGCACCCAGCACCCTGAGTACTGAGCACCCAGCACCCTGAGCATTGAGCACCCAGCACCCTGAGCACTGAGCACCCAGCACCCTGAGCACTGAGCACACAGCACCCTGAGTACTGAGCACCCAGGACCCTGAGTACTGAGCACTGAGCACGCAGCACCCCGAGCACTGAGCACCCAGCACCCTGAGCACTGAGCACCCAGCACCCTCAGTACTGAGCACCGAGCACCCTGAGTACTGAGCACCCAGCACCCTGAGTACTGAGCACCCAGCACCCTGAGTACTGAGCACCGAGCACCCCGAGTACTGAGCACCCAGCACCCTGAGCACTGAGCACCCAGCACCCTGAGCACTGAGCACCCAGCACCCGAGTACTGAGCACCCAGCACAATGAGTACTGAGCACCCAGCACCCTGAATACTGAGCACCCAGCACGCCGAGTACTGAGCACCCAGCACCCTGAGTACTGAGCACCCAGCACCCTGAGCACTGAGCACCCAGCACCCCGAGCACTGAGCACCCAGCACCCTGAGTACTGAGCACCCAGCACCCTGAGCACTGAGCACCCAGCACCCTGAGCACTGAGCACCCAGCACCCTGAGCACTGAGCACCCAGCACCCTGAGTAGTGAGCACCCAATGTACTGAGCACCGAGCACACTGAGCACTGAGCACCCAGCACCCTGAGCACTGAGCACCCAGCACCCTGAGCACTGAGCACCCAGCACCCGACTACTGAGCACCCAGCACCCTGAGTACTGAGCACCCAGCACCCTGAGTACTGAGCACCCAGCACCCTGAGCACTGAGCACCCAGCACCCTGAGCACTGAGCACCCAGCACCCTGAGCACTGAGCACCCAGCACCCTGAGTAGTGAGCACCCAACGTACTGAGCACCGAGCACCCCGAGCACTGAGCACCCAGCACCCTGAGTACTGAGCACCGATCACCCCGAGCACTGAGCACCCAGCACCCTGAGTACTGAGCTCCGAGCACCCCGAGCACTGAGCACCCAGCGCCCCGAGCACTGAGAACCCAGCAACCTGAGCACTGAGCACCCAGCACCCTGAGTACTGAGCACCCAGCACCCTGAGTACTGAACACCCAGCACCCTGAGCACTGAGCACTGAGCACCCTGAGCACTGAGTACTGAGCACTGAGCAACCTGAACACTGAGCACCCAGCACCCCGAGTACTGAGCACAGAGCACCCCGAGCACTGAGCACCCAGCGCCCTGAGCACTGAGCGCCCAGCACCCCAAGCACTGAGCACTGAGCACCCTGAGCACTGAGCACCCAGCACACCGAGTACTGAGCACTGAGCACCCTGAGTACTGAGCACCAAGCACCCTAAGTACTGAGCACTGAGCACCCTGAGTACTGAGCACCCAGCACCCTGAGCACTGAGTACCCAGCACCCTGAGTACTGAGCACTGAGAACCCTGAGTACTGAGCACCGAGCACCCTGAGTACTGAGCACCCAGCACCCTGATCACTGAGCACCCAGCACCCTGAGCACTGAGCAACCAGCACCTTGAGTACTGAGCACCGAGCAACCCGAGCACTGAGCACCCAGCACCCTGAGTACTGAGCACCCAGCACCCTGAGCACTGAGCACCCAGCACACTCAGCACTGAGCACCCAGCACCCCGAGCACTGATCACCCAGCACCCTGAGTACTGAGCACCCAGCACCCTGAGCACTGAGCACCCAGCATCCTGAGTACTGAGCATCCAGCACCCTGAGTACTGAGCAACCAGCACCCTGAGCACTGAGCACTGAACACCCAGCACCCCGAGCACTGAGCACCAAGCACCCCGAGCACTGAGCACCCAGCACCCTGAGCACTGAGCACCCTGTGGACTGAACACCCAGCACCCTGAGCACTGAGCACCCAGCACCCTCAGTACTGAGCACCGATCACCCTGAGCACTGAGCACCCAGCACCCCGAGCACTGAGCACCCAGCACCCTGAGTACTGAGCTCCCAGCACCCCGAGCACCGAGCACCCAGTACCCTGAGTACTGAGCACACTGAGTACTGAGCACCGATCACCGTGAGCATTGAGCTCCCAGCACCCTGTGTACTGAGCACCCAGCACCCTGAGCACTGTGCGCCCAGCACCCTGAGTACTGAGCACCCAGCACCCTGAGCACTGAGCACCCAGCACCCTGAGTACTGAGCACCCAGCACCCTGAGCACTGAGCACCCAGCACCCTGAGTACTGCGCAAGCAGCACCCCGAGCACTGAGCACCCAGCACCCCAAGAATGAGCACCCAGCACCCCGAGTACTGAGCACCGAGCAACCTGAGCACTGAGCACCCAGCACCCTGAGTACTGAGCACTGAGCATCCAGCACCCCGAGTACTAAGCACCCAGCACCCTGAGTACTGAGCACTGAGCACCCAGCACCCCGAGCACTGAGCACCCAGCACCCTGAGCACTGAGAACCCATCACCCGAGTACTGAGCACCCAGCACCCCGAGCACTGAGCACCCAGCACCCTGAGTACTGAGCACCCAGCACCCTGAGCACTGAGCACCCAGCACCCTGAGCACTGAGCACCCAGCACCCTGAGCACTGAGCACACAGCACCCTGAGTACTGAGCACCCAGGACCCTGAGTACTGAGCACTGAGCACGCAGCACCGCGAGCACTGAGCACCCAGCACCCTGAGCACTGAGCACCCAGCACCCTCAGTACTGAGCACCGAGCACCCTGAGTACTGAGCACCCAGCACCCTGAGTACTGAGCACCCAGCACCCTGAGTACTGAGCACCGAGCACCCCGAGTACTGAGCACCCAGCACCCTGAGCACTGAGCACCCAGCACCCTGAGCACTGAGCACCCAGCACCCGAGTACTGAGCACCCAGCACAATGAGTACTGAGCACCCAGCACCCTGAATACTGAGCACCCAGCACCCCGAGTACTGAGCACCCAGCACCCTGAGTACTGAGCACCCAGCACCCTGAGCACTGAGCACCCAGCACCCCGAGCACTGAGCACCCAGCACCCTGAGTACTGAGCACCCAGCACCCTGAGCACTGAGCACCCAGCACCCTGAGCACTGAGCACCCAGCACCCTGAGCACTGAGCACCCAGCACCCTGAGTAGTGAGCACCCAACGTACTGAGCACCGAGCACACTGAGCACTGAGCACCCAGCACCCTGAGCACTGAGCACCCAGCACCCTGAGCACTGAGCACCCAGCACCCGAGTACTGAGCACCCAGCACCCTGAGTACTGAGCACCCAGCACCCTGAGTACTGAGCACCCAGCACCCTGAGCACTGAGCACCCAGCACCCTGAGCACTGAGCACCCAGCACCCTGAGCACTGAGCACCCAGCACCCTGAGTAGTGAGCACCCAACGTACTGAGCACCGAGCACCCAGAGCACTGAGCACCCAGCACCCTGAGTACTGAGCACCGATCACCCCGAGCACTGAGCACCCAGCACCCTGAGTACTGAGCTCCTAGCACCCCGAGCACTGAGCACCCAGGGCCCCGAGCACTGAGAACCCAGCACCCTGAGCACTGAGCACCCAGCACCCTGAGTACTGAGCACCCAGCACCCTGAGTACTGAACACCCAGCACCCTGAGCACTGAGCACTGAGCACCCTGAGCACTGAGTACTGAGCACTGAGCAACCTGAACACTGAGCACCCAGCACCCCGAGTACTGAGCACACAGCACCCCGAGCACTGAGCACCCAGCGCCCTGAGCACTGAGCGCCCAGCACCCCAAGCACTGAGCACTGAGCAGGCTGAGCACTGAGCACCCAGCACACCGAGTACTGAGCACTGAGCACCCTGAGTACTGAGCACCAAGCACCCTAAGTACTGAGCACTGAGCACCCTGAGTACTGAGCACCCAGCACCCTGAGCACTGAGTACCCAGCACCCTGAGTACTGAGCACTGAGAACCCTGAGTACTGAGCACCGAGCACCCTGAGTACTGAGCACCCAGCACCCTGATCACTGAGCACCCAGCACCCTGAGCACTGAGCACCCAGCCACTTGAGTACTGAGCACCGAGCAACCCGAGCACTGAGCACCCAGCACCCTGAGTACTGAGCACCCAGCACCCTGAGCACTGAGCACCCAGCACACTCAGCACTGAGCACCCAGCACCCCGAGCACTGATCACCCAGCACCCTGAGTACTGAGCACCCAGCACCCTGAGCACTGAGCACCCAGCATCCTGAGTACTGAGCATCCAGCACCCTGAGTACTGAGCAACCAGCACCCTGAGCACTGAGCACTGAACACCCAGCACCCCGAGCACTGAGCACCAAGCACCCCGAGCACTGAGCACCCAGCACCCTGAGCACTGAGCACCCTGTGGACTGAACACCCAGCACACTGAGCACTGAGCACCCAGCACCCTCAGTACTGAGCACCGATCACCCTGAGCACTGAGCACCCAGCACCCCGAGCACTGAGCACCCAGCACCCTGAGTACTGAGCTCCCAGCACCCCGAGCACCGAGCACCCAGTACCCTGAGTACTGAGCACACTGAGTACTGAGCACCGATCACCGTGAGCACTGAGCTCCCAGCACCCTGTGTACTGAGCACCCAGCACCCTGAGCACTGTGCGCCCAGCACCCTGAGTACTGAGCACCCAGCACCCTGAGCACTGAGCACCCAGCACCCTGAGTACTGAGCACCCAGCACCCTGAGCACTGAGCACCCAGCACCCTGAGTACTGCGCAAGCAGCACCCCGAGCACTGAGCACCCAGCACCCCAAGAATGAGCACCCAGCACCCCGAGTACTGAGCACCGAGCACCCTGAGCACTGAGCACCCAGCACCCTGAGTACTGAGCACTGAGCATCCAGCACCCCGAGTACTAAGCACCCAGCACCCTGAGTACTGAGCACTGAGCACCCAGCACCCCGAGCACTGAGCACCCAGCACCCTGAGCACTGAGAACCCATCACCCGAGTACTGAGCACCCAGCACCCTGAGTACTGAGCACCCAGCACCCTGAGCACTGAGCACCCAGCACCCCGAGCACTGAGCACCCAGCACCCTGAGTACTGAGCACCCAGCACCCTGAGCACTGAGCACCCAGCACCCTGAGCACTGAGCACCCAGCACCCTGAGCACTGAGCACGCAGCACCCTGAGTAGTGAGCACCCAACATACTGAGCATCCAGCACCCTGAGTACTGAGCAACCAGCACCCTGAGCACTGAGCACTGAACACCCAGCACCGCGAGCACTGAGCACCAAGCACCCCGAGCACTGAGCACCCAGCACCCTGAGCACTGAGCACCCTGTGGACTGAACACCCAGCACCCTGAGCACTGAGCACCCAGCACCCTCAGTACTGAGCACCGATCACCCTGAGCACTGAGCACCCAGCACCCCGAGCACTGAGCACCCAGCACCCTGAGTACTGAGCTCCCAGCACCCCGAGCACCGAGCACCCAGTACCCTGAGTACTGAGCACACTGAGTACTGAGCACCGATCACCGTGAGCACTGAGCTCCCAGCACCCTGTGTACTGAGCACCCAGCACCCTGAGCACTGTGCGCCCAGCACCCTGAGTACTGAGCACCCAGCACCCTGAGCACTGAGCACCCAGCACCCTGAGTACTGAGCACCCAGCACCCTGAGCACTGAGCACCCAGCACCCTGAGTACTGCGCAAGCAGCACCCCGAGCACTGAGCACCCAGCACCCCAAGAATGAGCACCCAGCACCCCGAGTACTGAGCACCGAGCACCCTTAGCACTGAGCACCCAGCACCCTGAGTACTGAGCACTGAGCATCCAGCACCCCGAGTACTAAGCACCCAGCACCCTGAGTACTGAGCACTGAGCACCCAGCACCCCGAGCACTGAGCACCCAGCACCCTGAGTACTGAGCACCCAGCACCCTGAGTACTGAGCACAAAGCACCCCGAGTACTGGGCAACCAACACCCTGAGTACTGAGCACCCAGCACCCTGAGCACTGAGCACCCAGCACCCCGAGCACTGAGCACCCAGCACCCTGAGTACTGAGCACCCAGCACCCTGAGCACTGAGCACCCAGCACCCTGAGCACTGAGCACCCAGCACCCTGAGCACTGAGCACGCAGCACCCTGAGTAGTTAGCACCCAACATACTGAGCATCAAGCACCCTGTGCACTGAGCACCCAGCACCCTGAGCACTGAGCACCCAGAGCACTGAGCACCCAGCACCCTGAGTACTGAGCACCGATCACCCCGAGCACTGAGCACCCAGCACCCTGAGCACTGAGCACCCAGCACCCTGAGCACTGAGCACCCAGCACCCTGAGCACTGAGCACCCAGCACCCTGAGCACTGAGCACGCAGCAGCCTGAGTAGTGAGCACCCAACGTACTGAGCACCGAGCACCCAGAGCACTGAGCACCCAGCACCCTGAGTACTGAGCACCGATCACCCCGAGCACTGAGCACCCAGCACCCTGAGTACTGAGCTCCGAGCACCCCGAGCACTGAGCACCCAGGGCCCCGAGCACTGAGAACCCAGCACCCTGAGCACTGAGCACCCAGCACCCTGAGTACTGAGCACCCAGCACCCTGAGTACTGAACACCCAGCACCCTGAGCACTGAGCACTGAGCACCCTGAGCACTGAGTACTGAGCACTGAGCAACCTGAACACTGAGCACCCAGCACCCCGAGTACTGAGCACACAGCACCCCGAGCACTGAGCACCCAGCGCCCTGAGCACTGAGCGCCCAGCACCCCAAGCACTGAGCACTGAGCAGGCTGAGCACTGAGCACCCAGCACACCGAGTACTGAGCACTGAGCACCCTGAGTACTGAGCACCAAGCACCCTAAGTACTGAGCACTGAGCACCCTGAGTACTGAGCACCCAGCACCCTGAGCACTGAGTACCCAGCACCCTGAGTACTGAGCACTGAGAACCCTGAGTACTGAGCACCGAGCACCCTGAGTACTGAGCACCCAGCACCCTGATCACTGAGCACCCAGCACCCTGAGCACCCAGCCACTTGAGTACTGAGCACCGAGCAACCCGAGCACTGAGCACCCAGCACCCTGAGTACTGAGCACCCAGCACCCTGAGCACTGAGCACCCAGCACACTCAGCACTGAGCACCCAGCACCCCGAGCACTGATCACCCAGCACCCTGAGTACTGAGCACCCAGCACCCTGAGCACTGAGCACCCAGCATCCTGAGTACTGAGCATCCAGCACCCTGAGTACTGAGCAACCAGCACCCTGAGCACTGAGCACTGAACACCCAGCACCCCGAGCACTGAGCACCAAGCACCCCGAGCACTGAGCACCCAGCACCCTGAGCACTGAGCACCCTGTGGACTGAACACCCAGCACACTGAGCACTGAGCACCCAGCACCCTCAGTACTGAGCACCGATCACCCTGAGCACTGAGCACCCAGCACCCCGAGCACTGAGCACCCAGCACCCTGAGTACTGAGCTCCCAGCACCCCGAGCACCGAGCACCCAGTACCCTGAGTACTGAGCACACTGAGTACTGAGCACCGATCACCGTGAGCACTGAGCTCCCAGCACCCTGTGTACTGAGCACCCAGCACCCTGAGCACTGTGCGCCCAGCACCCTGAGTACTGAGCACCCAGCACCCTGAGCACTGAGCACCCAGCACCCTGAGTACTGAGCACCCAGCACCCTGAGCACTGAGCACCCAGCACCCTGAGTACTGCGCAAGCAGCACCCCGAGCACTGAGCACCCAGCACCCCAAGAATGAGCACCCAGCACCCCGAGTACTGAGCACCGAGCACCCTGAGCACTGAGCACCCAGCACCCTGAGTACTGAGCACTGAGCATCCAGCACCCCGAGTACTAAGCACCCAGCACCCTGAGTACTGAGCACTGAGCACCCAGCACCCCGAGCACTGAGCACCCAGCACCCTGAGCACTGAGAACCCATCACCCGAGTACTGAGCACCCAGCACCCTGAGTACTGAGCACCCAGCACCCTGAGCACTGAGCACCCAGCACCCCGAGCACTGAGCACCCAGCACCCTGAGTACTGAGCACCCAGCACCCTGAGCACTGAGCACCCAGCACCCTGAGCACTGAGCACCCAGCACCCTGAGCACTGAGCACGCAGCACCCTGAGTAGTGAGCACCCAACATACTGAGCATCCAGCACCCTGAGTACTGAGCAACCAGCACCCTGAGCACTGAGCACTGAACACCCAGCACCGCGAGCACTGAGCACCAAGCACCCCGAGCACTGAGCACCCAGCACCCTGAGCACTGAGCACCCTGTGGACTGAACACCCAGCACCCTGAGCACTGAGCACCCAGCACCCTCAGTACTGAGCACCGATCACCCTGAGCACTGAGCACCCAGCACCCCGAGCACTGAGCACCCAGCACCCTGAGTACTGAGCTCCCAGCACCCCGAGCACCGAGCACCCAGTACCCTGAGTACTGAGCACACTGAGTACTGAGCACCGATCACCGTGAGCACTGAGCTCCCAGCACCCTGTGTACTGAGCACCCAGCACCCTGAGCACTGTGCGCCCAGCACCCTGAGTACTGAGCACCCAGCACCCTGAGCACTGAGCACCCAGCACCCTGAGTACTGAGCACCCAGCACCCTGAGCACTGAGCACCCAGCACCCTGAGTACTGCGCAAGCAGCACCCCGAGCACTGAGCACCCAGCACCCCAAGAATGAGCACCCAGCACCCCGAGTACTGAGCACCGAGCACCCTGAGCACTGAGCACCCAGCACCCTGAGTACTGAGCACTGAGCATCCAGCACCCCGAGTACTAAGCACCCAGCACCCTGAGTACTGAGCACTGAGCACCCAGCACCCCGAGCACTGAGCACCCAGCACCCTGAGTACTGAGCACCCAGCACCCTGAGTACTGAGCACAAAGCACCCCGAGTACTGGGCAACCAACACCCTGAGTACTGAGCACCCAGCACCCTGAGCACTGAGCACCCAGCACCCCGAGCACTGAGCACCCAGCACCCTGAGTACTGAGCACCCAGCACCCTGAGCACTGAGCACCCAGCACCCTGAGCACTGAGCACCCAGCACCCTGAGCACTGAGCACGCAGCACCCTGAGTAGTTAGCACCCAACATACTGAGCATCGAGCACCCTGTGCACTGAGCACCCAGCACCCTGAGTACTGAGAACCGAGCACCCCGAGCACTGAGCACCCAGCACCCTGAGTACTGAGCTCCGAGCACCCCGAGCACTGAGCACCCAGCGCCCCGAGCACCGAGCACCCTGAGCACTGAGCACCCAGCACCCTGAGTACTGAGCACCCAGCACCCTGAGCAATGAACACCCTGAGGACTGAGCACCCAGCACCCTGAGCACTGAGCACACAGCACCCTGAGCACTGAGCACCCAGCACCCTGAGTACTGAGCACTGAGCACGCAGCACTCCGAGCACTGAGCACCCAGCACACTGAGTACTGAGCACTGAGCACCCAGCACCCCGAGCACTGAGCACCCAGCACCCTGAGCACTGAGCACCCAGCACCCTGAGTACTGAGCACCCAGCACCCTGAGTACTGAGCACACAGCACCCCGAGTACTGAGCACCCAGCACCCTGAGTACTGAGCACCCAGCACCCTGAGCACTGAGCACCCAGCACTCCGAGCACTGAGCACCAGCACCCTGAGTACTGAGCACCCAGCACCCTGAGCACTGAGCACCCAGCACCCTGAGCACTGAGCACCCAGCACCCTGAGCACTGAGCACCCAGCACCCGAGTACTGAGCACCCAGCACCCTGAGTACTGAGCACCCAACACCCTGAGTACTGAGCACAAAGCACCCCGAGTACTGGGCAACCAACACCCTGAGTACTGAGCACCCAGCACCCTGAGCACTGAGCACCCAGCACCCCGAGCACTCAGCACCCAGCACCCTGAGTACTGAGCACCCAGCAACCTGAGCACTGAGCACCCAGCACCCTGAGCACTGAGCACCCAGCACCCTGAGCACTGAGCACGCAGCACCCTGAGTAGTGAGCACCCAACGTACTGAGCATCGAGCACCCTGAGCACTGAGCACCCAGCACCCTGAGTACTGAGAACCGAGCACCCTGAGTACTGAGCACTGAGAACCCTGAGTACTGAGCACCGAGCACCCTGAGTACTGAGCACCCAGCACCCTGATCACTGAGCACCCAGCACCCTGAGCACTGAGCACCCAGCCACTTGAGTACTGAGCACGGAGCAACCCGAGCACTGAGCACCCAGCACCCTGAGTACTGAGCACCCAGCACCCTGAGCACTGAGCACCCAGCACACTCAGCACTGAGCACCCAGCACCCCGAGCACTGATCACCCAGCACCCTGAGTACTGAGCACCCAGCACCCTGAGCACTGAGCACCCAGCATCCTGAGTACTGAGCATCCAGCACCCTGAGTACTGAGCAACCAGCACCCTGAGCACTGAGCACTGAACACCCAGCACCCCGAGCACTGAGCACCAAGCACCCCGAGCACTGAGCACCCAGCACCCTGAGCACTGAGCACCCTGTGGACTGAACACCCAGCACCCTGAGCACTGAGCACCCAGCACCCTCAGTACTGAGCACCGATCACCCTGAGCACTGAGCACCCAGCACCCCGAGCACTGAGCACCCAGCACCCTGAGTACTGAGCTCCCAGCACCCCGAGCACCGAGCACCCAGTACCCTGAGTACTGAGCACACTGAGTACTGAGCACCGATCACCGTGAGCACTGAGCTCCCAGCACCCTGTGTACTGAGCACCCAGCACCCTGAGCACTGTGCGCCCAGCACTCTGAGTACTGAGCACCCAGCACCCTGAGCACTGAGCACCCAGCACCCTGAGTACTGAGCACCCAGCACCCTGAGCACTGAGCACCCAGCACCCTGAGTACTGCGCAAGCAGCACCCCGAGCACTGAGCACCCAGCACCCCAAGAATGAGCACCCAGCACCCCGAGTACTGAGCACCGAGCACCCTGAGCACTGAGCACCCAGCACCCTGAGTACTGAGCACTGAGCATCCAGCACCCCGAGTACTAAGCACCCAGCACCCTGAGTACTGAGCACTGAGCACCCAGCACCCCGAGCACTGAGCACCCAGCACCCTGAGCACTGAGAACCCATCACCCGAGTACTGAGCACCCAGCACCCTGAGTACTGAGCACCCAGCACCCTGAGCACTGAGCACCCAGCACCCCGAGCACTGAGCACCCAGCACCCTGAGTACTGAGCACCCAGCACCCTGAGCACTGAGCACCCAGCACCCTGAGCACTGAGCACCCAGCACCCTGAGCACTGAGCACGCAGCACCCTGAGTAGTGAGCACCCAACATACTGAGCATCCAGCACCCTGAGTACTGAGCAACCAGCACCCTGAGCACTGAGCACTGAACACCCAGCACCGCGAGCACTGAGCACCAAGCACCCCGAGCACTGAGCACCCAGCACCCTGAGCACTGAGCACCCTGTGGACTGAACACCCAGCACCCTGAGCACTGAGCACCCAGCACCCTCAGTACTGAGCACCGATCACCCTGAGCACTGAGCACCCAGCACCCCGAGCACTGAGCACCCAGCACCCTGAGTACTGAGCTCCCTTCACCCCGAGCACCGAGCACCCAGTACCCTGAGTACTGAGCACACTGAGTACTGAGCACCGATCACCGTGAGCACTGAGCTCCCAGCACCCTGTGTACTGAGCACCCAGCACCCTGAGCACTGTGCGCCCAGCACCCTGAGTACTGAGCACCCAGCACCCTGAGCACTGAGCACCCAGCACCCTGAGTACTGAGCACCCAGCACCCTGAGCACTGAGCACCCAGCACCCTGAGTACTGCGCAAGCAGCACCCCGAGCACTGAGCACCCAGCACCCCAAGAATGAGCACCCAGCACCCCGAGTACTGAGCACCGAGCACCCTGAGCACTGAGCACCCAGCACCCTGAGTACTGAGCACTGAGCATCCAGCACCCCGAGTACTAAGCACCCAGCACCCTGAGTACTGAGCACTGAGCACCCAGCACCCCGAGCACTGAGCACCCAGCACCCTGAGTACTGAGCACCCAGCACCCTGAGCACTGATCACCCAGCACCCCGAGCACTGAGCACCCAGCACCCTGAGTACTGAGCACCCAGCACCCTGAGCACTGAGCACCCAGCACCCTGAGTACTGAGCACCCAGCACCCTGAGCACTGAGCACCCAGCACCCTGAGCACTGAGCACCCAGCACCCTGAGCACTGAGCACCCAGCACCCCGAGCACTGAGCACCCAGCACCCTGAGTACTGAGCACCCAGCACCCTGAGCACTGAGCACCCAGCACCCTGAGCACTGAGCACCCAGCACCCTGAGCACTGAGCACGCAGCACCCTGAGTAGTTAGCACCCAACATACTGAGCATCGAGCACCCTGTGCACTGAGCACCCAGCACCCTGAGTACTGAGAACCGAGCACCCCGAGCACTGAGCACCCAGCACCCTGAGTACTGAGCTCCGAGCACCCCGAGCACTGAGCACCCAGCGCCCCGAGCACCGAGCACCCTGAGCACTGAGCACCCAGCACCCTGAGTACTGAGCACCCAGCACCCTGAGCAATGAACACCCTGAGGACTGAGCACCCAGCACCCTGAGCACTGAGCACACAGCACCCTGAGCACTGAGCACCCAGCACCCTGAGTACTGAGCACTGAGCACGCAGCACTCTGAGCACTGAGCACCCAGCACACTGGGTACTGAGCACTGAGCACCCAGCACCCCGAGCACTGAGCACCCAGCACCCTGAGCACTGAGCACCCAGCACCCTGAGTACTGAGCACCCAGCACCCTGAGTACTGAGCACACAGCACCCCGAGTACTGAGCACCCAGCACCCTGAGTACTGAGCACCCAGCACCCTGAGCACTGAGCACCCAGCACTCCGAGCACTGAGCACCCAGCACCCTGAGTACTGAGCACCCAGCACCCTGAGCACTGAGCACCCAGCACCCTGAGCACTGAGCACCCAGCACCCTGAGCACTGAGCACCCAGCACCCGAGTACTGAGCACCCAGCACCCTGAGTACTGAGCACCCAGCACCCTGAGTACTGAGCACAAAGCACCCCGAGTACTGGGCAACCAACACCCTGAGTACTGAGCACCCAGCACCCTGAGCACTGAGCACCCAGCACCCCGAGCACTCAGCACCCAGCACCCTGAGTACTGAGCACCCAGCAACCTGAGCACTGAGCACCCAGCACCCTGAGCACTGAGCAGCCAGCACCCTGAGCACTGAGCACGCTGCAACCTGACTAGTGAGCACCGAACGTACTGAGCATCGAGCACCCTGAGCACTGAGCACCCAGCACCCTGAGTACTGAGAACCGAGCACCCTGAGCACTGAGCACCCAGCACCCTGAGTACTGAGCTCCGAGCACCCCGAGCACTGAGCACCCAGCGCCCCGAGCACCGAGCACCCTGAGCACTGAGCACCCAGCACCCTGAGTACTGAGCACCCAGCACCCTGAGCACTGAACACCCTGAGGACTGAGCACCCAGCACCCTGAGCACTGAGCACACAGCACCCTGAGCACTGAGCACCCAGTACCCTGAGTACTGAGCACCCAGCACCCTGAGCACTGAGCACCCAGCACCCTGAGTACTGCGCAAGCAGCACCCCGAGCACTGAGCACCCAGCACCCCAAGAATGAGCACCCAGCACCCCGAGTACTGAGCACCGAGCACCCTGAGCACTGAGTACCCAGCACCCTGAGCACTGAGCACCCAGCACCCTGAGTACTGAGCACCCAGCACCCTGAGTACTGAGAACCCAGCACCCTGATTAATGAGCACCGAGCACCCCGAGTACTGAGCACCCAGCACCCTGAGTACTGAGCACCCAGCACCCTGAGTACTGAACACCCAGCACCCTGAGCACTGAGCACTGAGCACCCTGAGAACTGAGTACTGAGCACCGAGCACCCCGAGCACTGAGCACCCAGCACCCGGAGTACTGAGCACCCAGCACCCTGAGTACTAAGCACCGAGCACCCTAAGTACTGAGCACCCAGCACCCTGAACACTGAACATACAGCACCCTGAGTACTGAGCACCTCGAGCACTGAGCACCCAGCACCCTGAGTACTGAGCACCGAGCACCCCGAGCACTGAGCACCCAGCACCCCGAGCACTGAGCACCCAGCACCCCGAGCACTGAGCACCCAGCACCGTGAGCACTCAGCACCCAGCACCCTGAGTACTGAGCACCCAGCACCCTGAGCACTGAGTACCCAGCACCCTGAGCACTGAGCACCCAGCACCCTGAGCACTGAGCACACAGCACCCTGAGCACTGAGCACCCAGCACCCTGAGTACTGAGCACTGAGCATTCAGCACCCCGAGTACTAAGCACCCAGCACCCTGAGTACTGAGCAATGAGCACCCAGCACCCCGAGCACTGAGCACCCAGCACCCTGATTAATGAGCACCGAGCACCCCGAGTACTGAGCACCCAGCACCCTGAGCACTGAGCACCCAGCACCCGAGTACTGAGCACCCAGCACCCTGAATACTGGGCAACCAACACCCTGAGTACTGAGCACCCAGCACCCTGAGCACTGAGCACCCAGCACCCCGAGCACTCAGCACCCAGCACCCTGAGTACTGAGCACCCAGCACCCTGAGCACTGAGCACCCAGCACCCTGAGCACTGAGCACCCAGCACCCTGAGCACTGAGCACGCAGCACCCTGAGTAGTGAGCACCCAACGTACTGAGCATCGAGCACCCTGAGCACTGAGCACCCAGCACCCTGAGTACTGAGAACCGAGCACCCCGAGCACTGAGCACGCAGCACCCTGAGTACTGAGCTCCGAGCACCCCAAGCACTGAGCACCCAGCGCCCCGAGCACCGAGCACCCTGAGCACTGAGCACCCAGCATCCTGAGTACTGAGCACCCAGCACCCTGAGCACTGAACACCCTGAGGACTGAGCACCCAGCACCCTGAGCACTGAGCACACAGCACCCTGAGCACTGAGCACCCAGCACCCTGAGTACTGAGCACCCAGCACCCTGAGCACTGAGCACCCAGCACCCTGAGTACTGCGCAAGAAGCACCCCGAGCACTGAGCACCCAGCACCCCAAGAATGAGCACCCAGCACCCCGAGTACTGAGCACCGAGCACCCTGAGCACTGAGTACCCAGCACCCTGAGCACTGAGCACCCAGCACCCTGAGTACTGAGCACTGAGCACGCAGCAACCCGAGCACTGAGCACCCAGCACCCTGAGTACTGAGCACTGAGCACCCAGCACCCCGAGCACTGAGCACCCAGCACCCTGAGCACTGAGCACCCAGCACCCGAGTACTGAGCACCCAGCACCCTGAGTACTGAGCACCCAGCACCCTGAGTACTGAGCACACAGCACCCCGAGTACTGAGCACCCAGCACCCTGAGTACTGAGCACCCAGCACCCTGAGCACTGAGCACCCAGCACCCCGAGCACTGAGCACCCAGCACCCTGAGTACTGAGCACCCAGCACCCTGAGCACTGAGCACCCAGCACCCTGAGCACTGAGCACCCAGCACCCGAGTACTGAGCACCCAGCACCCTGAGTACTGAGCACCCAGCACCCTGAGTACTGAGCACAAAGCACCCCGAGTACTGGGCAACCAACACCCTGAGTACTGAGCACCCAGCACCCTGAGCACTGAGCACCCAGCACCCCGAGCACTCAGCACCCAGCACCCTGAGTACTGAGCACCCAGCAACCTGAGCACTGAGCACCCAGCACCCTGAGCACTGAGCACCCAGCACCCTGAGCACTGAGCACGCAGCACCCTGAGTAGTGAGCACCCAACGTACTGAGCATCGAGCACCCTGAGCACTGAGCACCCAGCACCCTGAGTACTGAGAACCGAGCACCCTGAGCACTGAGCACCCAGCACCCTGAGTACTGAGCTCCGAGCACCCCGAGCACTGAGCACCCAGCGCCCCGAGCACCGAGCACCCTGAGCACTGAGCACCCAGCACCCTGAGTACTGAGCACCCAGCACCCTGAGCACTGAACACCCTGAGGACTGAGCACCCAGCACAATGAGCACTGAGCACACAGAACCCTGAGCACTGAGCACCCAGTACCCTGAGTACTGAGCACCCAGCACCCTGAGCACTGAGCACCCAGCACCCTGAGTACTGCGCAAGCAGCACCCCGAGCACTGAGCACCCAGCACCCCAAGAATGAGCACCCAGCACCCCGAGTACTGAGCACCGAGCACCCTGAGCACTGAGTACCCAGCACCCTGAGCACTGAGCACCCAGCACCCTGAGTACTGAGCACCCAGCACCCTGAGTACTGAGAACCCAGCACCCTGATTAATGAGCACCGAGCACCCCGAGTACTGAGCACCCAGCACCCTGAGTACTGAGCACCCAGCACCCTGAGTACTGAACACCCAGCACCCTGAGCACTGAGCACTGAGCACCCTGAGCACTGAGTACTGAGCACCGAGCACCCCGAGCACTGAGCACCCAGCACCCGGAGTACTGAGCACCCAGCACCCTGAGTACTAAGCACCGAGCACCCTAAGTACTGAGCACCCAGCACCCTGAACACTGAACATACAGCACCCTGAGTACTGAGCACCTCGAGCACTGAGCACCCAGCACCCTGAGTACTGAGCACCGAGCACCCCGAGCACTGAGCACCCAGCACCCCGAGCACTGAGCACCCAGCACCCCGAGCACTGAGCACCCAGCACCGTGAGCACTCAGCACCCAGCACCCTGAGTACTGAGCACCCAGCACCCTGAGCACTGAGTACCCAGCACCCTGAGCACTGAGCACCCAGCACCCTGAGCACTGAGCACACAGCACCCTGAGCACTGAGCACCAAGCACCCTGAGTACTGAGCACTGAGCATTCAGCACCCCGAGTACTAAGCACCCAGCACCCTGAGTACTGAGCAATGAGCACCCAGCACCCCGAGCACTGAGCACCCAGCACCCTGATTAATGAGCACCGAGCACCCCGAGTACTGAGCACCCAGCACCCTGAGCACTGAGCACCCAGCACCCGAGTACTGAGCACCCAGCACCCTGAATACTGGGCAACCAACACCCTGAGTACTGAGCACCCAGCACCCTGAGCACTGAGCACCCAGCACCCCGAGCACTCAGCACCCAGCACCCTGAGTACTGAGCACCCAGCACCCTGAGCACTGAGCACCCAGCACCCTGAGCACTGAGCACCCAGCACCCTGAGCACTGAGCACGCAGCACCCTGAGTAGTGAGCACCCAACGTACTGAGCATCGAGCACCCTGAGCACTGAGCACCCAGCACCCTGAGTACTGAGAACCGAGCACCCCGAGCACTGAGCACCCAGCACCCTGAGTACTGAGCTCCGAGCACCCCGAGCACTGAGCACCCAGCGCCCCGAGCACCGAGCACCCTGAGCACTGAGCACCCAGCATCCTGAGTACTGAGCACCCAGCACCCTGAGCACTGAACACCCTGAGGACTGAGCACCCAGCACCCTGAGCACTGAGCACACAGCACCCTGAGCACTGAGCACCCAGCACCCTGAGTACTGAGCACCCAGCACCCTGAGCACTGAGCACCCAGCACCCTGCGTACTGCGCAAGAAGCACCCCGAGCACTGAGCACCCAGCACCCCAAGAATGAGCACCCAGCACCCCGAGTACTGAGCACCGAGCACCCTGAGCACTGAGTACCCAGCACCCTGAGCACTGAGCACCCAGCACCCTGAGTACTGAGCACTGAGCACGCAGCAACCCGAGCACTGAGCACCCAGCACCCTGAGTACTGAGCACTGAGCACCCAGCACCCCGAGCACTGAGCACCCAGCACCCTGAGCACTGAGCACCCAGCACCCGAGTACTGAGCACCCAGCACCCTGAGTACTGAGCACCCAGCACCCTGAGTACTGAGCACACAGCACCCCGAGTACTGAGCACCCAGCACCCTGAGTACTGAGCACCCAGCACCCTGAGCACTGAGCACCCAGCACCCCGAGCACTGAGCACCCAGCACCCTGAGTACTGAGCACCCAGCACCCTGAGCACTGAGCACCCAGCACCCTGAGCACTGAGAACCCAGCACCCTGAGCACTGAGCACCCAGCACCCTGAGTAGTGAGCACCCAACGTACTGAGCACCGAGCACCCCGAGCACTGAGCACCCAGCACGCTGAGCACTGAGCACCCAGCACCCTGAGCACTGAGCACCCAGCACCCGAGTACTGAGCACCCAGCACCCTGAGTACTGAGCACCCAGCACCCTGAGTACTGAGCACCCAGCACCCTGAGCACTGAGCACTGAACACCCTGAGCACTGAGCACCCAGCACACCGAGTACTGAGCACTGAGCACCCTGAGTACTGAGCACCAAGCACCCTAAGTACTGAGCACTGAGCACCCTCAGTACTGAGCACCCAGCACCCTGAGTACTGAGCACTGAGAACCCTGAGTACTGAGCACCGAGCACCCTGAGTACTGAGCACCCAGCACGCTGATCACTGAGCACCCAGGACCCTGAGCACTGAGCACCCAGCACCTTGAGTACTGAGCACCGAGCAACCCGAGCACTGAGCACACAGCACCCTGAGTACTGAGCACCTAGCACCCTGAGCACTGAGCACCCAGCACCCTGAGCACTGAGCACCCAGCACCCCGAGCACTGATCACCAAGCACCCTGAGTACTGAGCACCCAGCACCCTGAGCACTGAGCACCCAGCACCCTGAGTACTGAGCACCCAGCACCCTGAGTACTGAGCAACCAGCACCCTGAGCACTGAGCACTGAGCACCCAGCACCCTGAGCACTGAGCACTGAACACCCAGCACCCCGAGCACTGAGCACCCAGCACCCCGAGCACTGAGCACCCAGCACCCTGAGCACTGAGCAACCTGTGGACTGAACACCCAGCACCCTGAGCACTGAGCACCCAGCACCCTGAGTACTGAGCACCGATCACCCTGAGCACTGAGCACCCAGCACCCCGAGCACTGAGCACCCAGCACCCTGTGTACTGAGCTCCCAGCACCCCGAGCACTGAGCACCCAGTACCCTGAGTACTGAGCACCCTGAGTACTGAGCACCGATCACCCTGAGCACTGAGCTCCCAACACCCTGAGTACTGAGCACCCAGCACCCTGAGCACTGTGCGCCCAGCACCCTGAGTACTGAGCACCCAGAACCCTGAGCACTGAGCACCCAGCACCCTGAGTACTGAGCACCCAGCACCCTGAGCACTGAGCACCCAGCACCCTGAGTACTGCGCACCCAGCACCCCGAGCACTGAGCACCCAGCACCCCGAGAATGAGCACCCAGCACCCCGAGTACTGAGCACCGAGCACCCTGAGCACTGAGTACCCAGCACCCTGAGCACTGAGCACCCAGCACCCTGAGTACTGAGCACCCAGCACCCTGAGTACTGAGCACCCAGCACCCTGAGCAAAGAGCACCGAGCACCCCGAGTACTGAGCACCCAGCACCCTGAGTACTGAGCACCCAGCACCCTGAGTACTGAACACCCAGCACCCTGAGCACTGAGCACTGAGCACCCTGAGCACTGAGTACTGAGCACCGAGCACCCCGAGCACTGAGCACCCAGCACCCGGAGTACTGAGCACCCAGCACCCTGAGTACTAAGCACCGAGCAGCCTGAGTACTGAGCACACAGCACCCTGAGCACTGAGCACCCAGCACCCTGAGTACTGAGCACCTCGAGCACTGAGCACCCAGCACACTGAGTACTGAGCACCGAGCACATCGAGCACTGAGCACCCAGCACCCTGAGCACTGAGCACCCAGCACCCCGAGCACTGAGCACCCAGCACCCTGAGCACTGAGCACCCAGCACCCTGAGCACTGAGCACCCAGCACCCTGAGCACTGAGCACCCAGCACCCGAGTACTGAGCACTGAGCACCCAGCACACTGAGTACTGAGCACCGAGCACATCGAGCACTGAGCACCCAGCACCCTGAGCACTGAGTACCCAGCACCCTGAGCACTGAGCACCCAGCACCCTGAGCACTGAGCACCCAGCACCCTGAGCACTGAGCACCCAGCACCCTGAGTACTGAGCACTGAGCACCCAGCACCCTGAGTACTAAGCACCCAGCACGCTGAGTACTGAGCACTGAGCACCCAGCACCCTGAGCACTGAGCACCCAGCACCCTGAGCACTGAGCACCCAGCACCCGAGTACTGAGCACCCAGCACCCTGAGTACTGAGCACCCAGCACCCTGAGTACTGAGCACAAAGCACCCCGAGTACTGGGCAACCAACACCCTGAGTACTGAGCACCCAGCACCCTGAGCACTGAGCACCCAGCACCCCGAGCACTGAGCACCCAGCACCCTGAGCACTGAGCACCCAGCACCCTGAGCACTGAGCACGCAGCACCCTGAGTAGTGAGCACCCAACGTACTGAGCATCGAGCACCCTGAGCACTGAGCACCCAGCACCCTGAGTACTGAGAACCGAGCACCCCGAGCACTGAGCACCCAGCAAACTGAGTTCTGAGCTCCGAGCACCCCGAGCACTGAGCACCCAGCGCCCCGAGCACCGAGCACCCTGAGCACTGAGCACCCAGCACCCTGAGTACTGAGCACCCAGAACCCTGAGCACTGAACACCCTGAGGACTGAGCACCCAGCACCCTGAGCACTGAGCATACCGCACCCTGAGCACTGAGCACCCAGCACCCTGAGTACTGAGCACTGAGCACGCAGCAACCCGAGCATTGAGCACCCAGCACCCTGAGTACTGAGCACTGAGCACCCAGCACCCCGAGCACTGAGCACCCACCACCCTGAGCACTGAGAACCCATCACCCGAGTACTGAGCACCCAGCACCCTGAGTACTGAGCACCCAGCACCCTGAGCACTGAGCACCCAGCACCCCGAGCACTGAGCACCCAGCACCCTGAGTACTGAGCACCCAGCACCCTGAGCACTGAGCACCCAGCACCCTGAGCACTGAGCACCCAGCACCCTGAGCACTGAGCACGCAGCACCCTGAGTAGTGAGCACCCAACATACTGAGCATCCAGCACCCTGAGTACTGAGCAACCAGCACCCTGAGCACTGAGCACTGAACACCCAGCACCGCGAGCACTGAGCACCAAGCACCCCGAGCACTGAGCACCCAGCACCCTGAGCACTGAGCACCCTGTGGACTGAACACCCAGCACCCTGAGCACTGAGCACCCAGCACCCTCAGTACTGAGCACCGATCACCCTGAGCACTGAGCACCCAGCACCCCGAGCACTGAGCACCCAGCACCCTGAGTACTGAGCTCCCAGCACCCCGAGCACCGAGCACCCAGTACCCTGAGTACTGAGCACACTGAGTACTGAGCACCGATCACCGTGAGCACTGAGCTCCCAGCACCCTGTGTACTGAGCACCCAGCACCCTGAGCACTGTGCGCCCAGCACCCTGAGTACTGAGCACCCAGCACCCTGAGCACTGAGCACCCAGCACCCTGAGTACTGAGCACCCAGCACCCTGAGCACTGAGCACCCAGCACCCTGAGTACTGCGCAAGCAGCACCCCGAGCACTGAGCACCCAGCACCCCAAGAATGAGCACCCAGCACCCCGAGTACTGAGCACCGAGCACCCTGAGCACTGAGCACCCAGCACCCTGAGTACTGAGCACTGAGCATCCAGCACCCCGAGTACTAAGCACCCAGCACCCTGAGTACTGAGCACTGAGCACCCAGCACCCCGAGCACTGAGCACCCAGCACCCTGAGTACTGAGCACCCAGCACCCTGAGTACTGAGCACAAAGCACCCCGAGTACTGGGCAACCAACACCCTGAGTACTGAGCACCCAGCACCCTGAGCACTGAGCACCCAGCACCCCGAGCACTGAGCACCCAGCACCCTGAGTACTGAGCACCCAGCACCCTGAGCACTGAGCACCCAGCACCCTGAGCACTGAGCACCCAGCACCCTGAGCACTGAGCACGCAGCACCCTGAGTAGTTAGCACCCAACATACTGAGCATCGAGCACCCTGTGCACTGAGCACCCAGCACCCTGAGTACTGAGAACCGAGCACCCCGAGCACTGAGCACCCAGCACCCTGAGTACTGAGCTCCGAGCACCCCGAGCAATGAGCACCCAGCGCCCCGAGCACCGAGCACCCTGAGCACTGAGCACCCAGCACCCTGAGTACTGAGCACCCAGCACCCTGAGCAATGAACACCCTGAGGACTGAGCACCCAGCACCCTGAGCACTGAGCACACAGCACCCTGAGCACTGAGCACCCAGCACCCTGAGTACTGAGCACTGAGCACGCAGCACTCCGAGCACTGAGCACCCAGCACACTGAGTACTGAGCACTGAGCACCCAGCACCCCGAGCACTGAGCACCCAGCACCCTGAGCACTGAGCACCCAGCACCCTGAGTACTGAGCACCCAGCACCCTGAGTACTGAGCACACAGCACCCCGAGTACTGAGCACCCAGCACCCTGAGTACTGAGCACCCAGCACCCTGAGCACTGAGCACCCAGCACTCCGAGCACTGAGCACCCAGCACCCTGAGTACTGAGCACCCAGCACCCTGAGCACTGAGCACCCAGCACCCTGAGCACTGAGCACCCAGCACCCTGAGCACTGAGCACCCAGCACCCGAGTACTGAGCACCCAGCACCCTGAGTACTGAGCACCCAACACCCTGAGTACTGAGCACAAATCACCCCGAGTACTGGGCAACCAACACCCTGAGTACTGAGCACCCAGCACCCTGAGCACTGAGCACCCAGCACCCCGAGCACTCAGCACCCAGCACCCTGAGTACTGAGCACCCAGCAACCTGAGCACTGAGCACCCAGCACCCTGAGCACTGAGCACCCAGCACCCTGAGCACTGAGCACGCAGCACCCTGAGTAGTGAGCACCCAACGTACTGAGCATCGAGCACCCTGAGCACTGAGCACCCAGCACCCTGAGTACTGAGAACCGAGCACCCTGAGTACTGAGCACTGAGAACCCTGAGTACTGAGCACCGAGCACCCTGAGTACTGAGCACCCAGCACCCTGATCACTGAGCACCCAGCACCCTGAGCACTGAGCACCCAGCCACTTGAGTACTGAGCACCTAGCAACCCGAGCACTGAGCACCCAGCACCCTGAGTACTGAGCACCCAGCACCCTGAGCACTGAGCACCCAGCACACTCAGCACTGAGCACCCAGCACCCCGAGCACTGATCACCCAGCACCCTGAGTACTGAGCACCCAGCACCCTGAGCACTGAGCACCCAGCATCCTGAGTACTGAGCATCCAGCACCCTGAGTACTGAGCAACCAGCACCCTGAGCACTGAGCACTGAACACCCAGCACCCCGAGCACTGAGCACCAAGCACCCCGAGCACTGAGCACCCAGCACCCTGAGCACTGAGCACCCTGTGGACTGAACACCCAGCACCCTGAGCACTGAGCACCCAGCACCCTCAGTACTGAGCACCGATCACCCTGAGCACTGAGCACCCAGCACCCCGAGCACTGAGCACCCAGCACCCTGAGTACTGAGCTCCCAGCACCCCGAGCACCGAGCACCCAGTACCCTGAGTACTGAGCACACTGAGTACTGAGCACCGATCACCGTGAGCACTGAGCTCCCAGCACCCTGTGTACTGAGCACCCAGCACCCTGAGCACTGTGCGCCCAGCACCCTGAGTACTGAGCACCCAGCACCCTGAGCACTGAGCACCCAGCACCCTGAGTACTGAGCACCCAGCACCCTGAGCACTGAGCACCCAGCACCCTGAGTACTGCGCAAGCAGCACCCCGAGCACTGAGCACCCAGCACCCCAAGAATGAGCACCCAGCACCCCGAGTACTGAGCACCGAGCACCCTGAGCACTGAGCACCCAGCACCCTGAGTACTGAGCACTGAGCATCCAGCACCCCGAGTACTAAGCACCCAGCACCCTGAGTACTGAGCACTGAGCACCCAGCACCCCGAGCACTGAGCACCCAGCACCCTGAGTACTGAGCACCCAGCACCCTGAGTACTGAGCACAAAGCACCCCGAGTACTGGGCAACCAACACCCTGAGTACTGAGCACCCAGCACCCTGAGCACTGAGCACCCAGCACCCCGAGCACTGAGCACCCAGCACCCTGAGTACTGAGCACCCAGCACCCTGAGCACTGAGCACCCAGCACCCTGAGCACTGAGCAACCAGCACCCTGAGCACTGAGCACGCAGCACCCTGAGTAGTTAGCACCCAACATACTGAGCATCAAGCACCCTGTGCACTGAGCACCCAGCACCCTGAGTACTGAGAACCGAGCACCCCGAGCACTGAGCACCCAGCACCCTGAGTACTGAGCTCCGAGCACCCCGAGCACTGAGCACCCAGCGCCCCGAGCACCGAGCACCCTGAGCACTGAGCACCCAGCACCCTGAGTACTGAGCACCCAGCACCCTGAGCAATGAACACCCTGAGGACTGAGCACCCAGCACCCTGAGCACTGAGCACACAGCACCCTGAGCACTGAGCACCCAGCACCCTGAGTACTGAGCACTGAGCACGCAGCACTCCGAGCACTGAGCACCCAGCACACTGAGTACTGAGCACTGAGCACCCAGCACCCCGAGCACTGAGCACCCAGCACCCTGAGCACTGAGCACCCAGCACCCTGAGTACTGAGCACCCAGCACCCTGAGTACTGAGCACACAGCACCCCGAGTACTGAGCACCCAGCACCCTGAGTACTGAGCACCCAGCACCCTGAGCACTGAGCACCCAGCACTCCGAGCACTGAGCACCCAGCACCCTGAGCACTGAGCACCCAGCACCCTGAGCACTGAGCACCCAGCACCCTGAGCACTGAGCACCCAGCACCCTGAGCACTGAGCACCCAGCACCCGAGTACTGAGCACCCAGCACCCTGAGTACTGAGCACCCAGCACCCTGAGTACTGAGCACAAAGCACCCCGAGTACTGGGCAACCAACACCCTGAGTACTGAGCACCCAGCACCCTGAGCACTGAGCACCCAGCACCCCGAGCACTCAGCACCCAGCACCCTGAGTACTGAGCACCCAGCAACCTGAGCACTGAGCACCCAGCACCCTGAGCACTGAGCACCCAGCACCCTGAGCACTGAGCACGCAGCACCCTGAGTAGTGAGCACCCAACGTACTGAGCATCGAGCACCCTGAGCACTGAGCACCCAGCACCCTGAGTACTGAGAACCGAGCACCCTGAGCACTGAGCACCCAGCACCCTGAGTACTGAGCTCCGAGCACCCCGAGCACTGAGCACCCAGCGCCCCGAGCACCGAGCACCCTGAGCACTGAGCACCCAGCACCCTGAGTACTGAGCACCCAGCACCCTGAGCACTGAACACCCTGAGGACTGAGCACCCAGCACCCTGAGCACTGAGCACACAGCACCCTGAGCACTGAGCACCCAGTACCCTGAGTACTGAGCACCCAGCACCCTGAGCACTGAGCACCCAGCACCCTGAGTACTGCGCAAGCAGCACCCCGAGCACTGAGCACCCAGCACCCCAAGAATGAGCACCCAGCACCCCGAGTACTGAGCACCGAGCACCCTGAGCACTGAGTACCCAGCACCCTGAGCACTGAGCACCCAGCACCCTGAGTACTGAGCACCCAGCACCCTGAGTACTGAGAACCCAGCACCCTGATTAATGAGCACCGAGCACCCCGAGTACTGAGCACCCAGCACCCTGAGTACTGAGCACCCAGCACCCTGAGTACTGAACACCCAGCACCCTGAGCACTGAGCACTGAGCACCCTGAGCACTGAGTACTGAGCACCGAGCACCCCGAGCACTGAGCACCCAGCACCCGGAGTACTGAGCACCCAGCACCCTGAGTACTAAGCACCGAGCACCCTAAGTACTGAGCACCCAGCACCCTGAACACTGAACATACAGCACCCTGAGTACTGATCACCTCGAGCACTGAGCACCCAGCACCCTGAGTACTGAGCACCGAGCACCCCGAGCACTGAGCACCCAGCACCCCGAGCACTGAGCACCCAGCACCCCGAGCACTGAGCACCCAGCACCGTGAGCACTCAGCACCCAGCACCCTGAGTACTGAGCACCCAGCACCCTGAGCACTGAGTACCCAGCACCCTGAGCACTGAGCACCCAGCACCCTGAGCACTGAGCACACAGCACCCTGAGCACTGAGCACCCAGCACCCTGAGTACTGAGCACTGAGCATTCAGCACCCCGAGTACTAAGCACCCAGCACCCTGAGTACTGAGCAATGAGCACCCAGCACCCCGAGCACTGAGCACCCAGCACCCTGATTAATGAGCACCGAGCACCCCGAGTACTGAGCACCCAGCACCCTGAGCACTGAGCACCCAGCACCCGAGTACTGAGCACCCAGCACCCTGAATACTGGGCAACCAACACCCTGAGTACTGAGCACCCAGCACCCTGAGCACTGAGCACCCAGCACCCCGAGCACTCAGCACCCAGCACCCTGAGTACTGAGCACCCAGCACCCTGAGCACTGAGCACCCAGCACCCTGAGCATTGAGCACCCAGCACCCTGAGCACTGAGCACGCAGCACCCTGAGTAGTGAGCACCCAACGTACTGAGCATCGAGCACCCTGAGCACTGAGCACCCAGCACCCTGAGTACTGAGAACCGAGCACCCCGAGCACTGAGCACCCAGCACCCTGAGTACTGAGCTCCGAGCACCCCGAGCACTGAGCACCCAGCGCCCCGAGCACCGAGCACCCTGAGCACTGAGCACCCAGCATCCTGAGTACTGAGCACCCAGCACCCTGAGCACTGAACACCCTGAGGACTGAGCACCCAGCACCCTGAGCACTGAGCACACAGCACCCTGAGCACTGAGCACCCAGCACCCTGAGTACTGAGCACCCAGCACCCTGAGCACTGAGCACCCAGCACCCTGAGTACTGCGCAAGAATCACCCCGAGCACTGAGCACCCAGCACCCCAAGAATGAGCACCCAGCACCCCGAGTACTGAGCACCGAGCACCCTGAGCACTGAGTACCCAGCACCCTGAGCACTGAGCACCCAGCACCCTGAGTACTGAGCACTGAGCACGCAGCAACCCGAGCACTGAGCACCCAGCACCCTGAGTACTGAGCACTGAGCACCCAGCACCCCGAGCACTGAGCACCCAGCACCCTGAGCACTGAGCACCCAGCACCCGAGTACTGAGCACCCAGCACCCTGAGTACTGAGCACCCAGCACCCTGAGTACTGAGCACACAGCACCCCGAGTACTGAGCACCCAGCACCCTGAGTACTGAGCACCCAGCACCCTGAGCACTGAGCACCCAGCACCCCGAGCACTGAGCACCCAGCACCCTGAGTACTGAGCACCCAGCACCCTGAGCACTGAGCACCCAGCACCCTGAGCACTGAGCACCCAGCACCCTGAGCACTGAGCACCCAGCACCCTGAGTAGTGAGCACCCAACGTACTGAGCACCGAGCACCCCGAGCACTGAGCACCCAGCACGCTGAGCACTGAGCACCCAGCACCCTGAGCACTGAGCACCCAGCACCCGAGTACTGAGCACCCAGCACCCTGAGTACTGAGCACCCAGCACCCTGAGTACTGAGCACCCAGCACCCTGAGCACTGAGCACTGAACACCCTGAGCACTGAGCACCCAGCACACCGAGTACTGAGCACTGAGCACCCTGAGTACTGAGCACCAAGCACCCTAAGTACTGAGCACTGAGCACCCTCAGTACTGAGCACCCAGCACCCTGAGTACTGAGCACTGAGAACCCTGAGTACTGAGCACCGAGCACCCTGAGTACAGAGCACCCAGCACGCTGATCACTGAGCACCCAGGACCCTGAGCACTGAGCACCCAGCACCTTGAGTACTGAGCACCGAGCAACCCGAGCACTGAGCACACAGCACCCTGAGTACTGAGCACCCAGCACCCTGAGCACTGAGCACCCAGCACCCTGAGCACTGAGCACCCAGCACCCCGAGCACTGATCACCAAGCACCCTGAGTACTGAGCACCCAGCACCCTGAGCACTGAGCACCCAGCACCCTGAGTACTGAGCACCCAGCACCCTGAGTACTGAGCAACCAGCACCCTGAGCACTGAGCACTGAGCACCCAGCACCCTGAGCACTGAGCACTGAACACCCAGCACCCCGAGCACTGAGCACCCAGCACCCCGAGCACTGAGCACCCAGCACCCTGAGCACTGAGCAACCTGTGGACTGAACACCCAGCACCCTGAGCACTGAGCACCCAGCACCCTGAGTACTGAGCACCGATCACCCTGAGCACTGAGCACCCAGCACCCCGAGCACTGAGCACCCAGCACCCTGTGTACTGAGCTCCCAGCACCCCGAGCACTGAGCACCCAGTACCCTGAGTACTGAGCACCCTGAGTACTGAGCACCGATCACCCTGAGCACTGAGCTCCCAACACCCTGAGTACTGAGCACCCAGCACCCTGAGCACTGTGCGCCCAGCACCCTGAGTACTGAGCACCCAGAACCCTGAGCACTGAGCACCCAGCACCCTGAGTACTGAGCACCCAGCACCCTGAGCACTGAGCACCCAGCACCCTGAGTACTGCGCACCCAGCACCCCGAGCACTGAGCACCCAGCACCCTGAGTACTGAGCACCCAGCACCCTGAGTACTGAGCACCCAGCACCCTGAGCAAAGAGCACCGAGCACCCCGAGTACTGAGCACCCAGCACCCTGAGTACTGAGCACCCAGCACCCTGAGTACTGAACACCCAGCACCCTGAGCACTGAGCACTGAGCACCCTGAGCACTGAGTACTGAGCACCGAGCACCCCGAGCACTGAGCACCCAGCACCCGGAGTACTGAGCACCCAGCACCCTGAGTACTAAGCACCGAGCAGCCTGAGTACTGAGCACACAGCACCCTGAGCACTGAGCACCCAGCACCCTGAGTACTGAGCACCTCGAGCACTGAGCACCCAGCACACTGAGTACTGAGCACCGAGCACATCGAGCACTGAGCACCCAGCACCCTGAGCACTGAGCACCCAGCACCCCGAGCACTGAGCACCCAGCACCCTGAGCACTGAGCACCCAGCACCCTGAGCACTGAGCACCCAGCACCCTGAGCACTGAGCACCCAGCACCCGAGTACTGAGCACTGAGCACCCAGCACACTGAGTACTGAGCACCGAGCACATCGAGCACTGAGCACCCAGCACCCTGAGCACTGAGTACCCAGCACCCTGAGCACTGAGCACCCAGCACCCTGAGCACTGAGCACCCAGCACCCTGAGCACTGAGCACCCAGCACCCTGAGTACTGAGCACTGAGCACCCAGCACCCTGAGTACTAAGCACCCAGCAGGCTGAGTACTGAGCACTGAGCACCCAGCACCCTGAGCACTGAGCACCCAGCACCCTGAGCACTGAGCACCCAGCACCCGAGTACTGAGCACCCAGCACCCTGAGTACTGAGCACCCAGCACCCTGAGTACTGAGCACAAAGCACCCCGAGTACTGGGCAACCAACACCCTCAGTACTGAGCACCCAGCACCCTGAGCACTGAGCACCCAGCACCCCGAGCACTGAGCACCCAGCACCCTGAGCACTGAGCACCCAGCACCCTGAGCACTGAGCACGCAGCACCCTGAGTAGTGAGCACCCAACGTACTGAGCATCGAGCACCCTGAGCACTGAGCACCCAGCACCCTGAGTACTGAGAACCGAGCACCCCGAGCACTGAGCACCCAGCAAACTGAGTTCTGAGCTCCGAGCACCCCGAGCACTGAGCACCCAGCGCCCCGAGCACCGAGCACCCTGAGCACTGAGCACCCAGCACCCTGAGTACTGAGCACCCAGAACCCTGAGCACTGAACACCCTGAGGACTGAGCACCCAGCACCCTGAGCACTGAGCATACCGCACCCTGAGCACTGAGCACCCAGCACCCTGAGTACTGAGCACTGAGCACGCAGCAACCCGAGCATTGAGCACCCAGCACCCTGAGTACTGAGCACTGAGCACCCAGCACCCCGAGCACTGAGCACCCAGCACCCTGAGCACTGTGCACCCAGCACCCGAGTACTGAGCACACAGCACCCCGAGTACTGAGCACCCAGCACCCTGAGTACTGAGCACCCAGCACCCTGAGCACTGAGCACCCAGCACTCCGAGCACTGAGCACCCAGCACCCTGAGCACTGAGCACCCAGCACCCTGAGCACTGAGCACCCAGCACCCTGAGCACTGAGCACCCAGCACCCTGAGCACTGAGCACCCAGCACCCGAGTACTGAGCACCCAGCACCCTGAGTACTGAGCACCCAGCACCCTGAGTACTGAGCACAAAGCACCCCGAGTACTGGGCAACCAACACCCTGAGTACTGAGCACCCAGCACCCTGAGCACTGAGCACCCAGCACCCCGAGCACTCAGCACCCAGCACCCTGAGTACTGAGCACCCAGCAACCTGAGCACTGAGCACCCAGCACCCTGAGCACTGAGCACCCAGCACCCTGAGCACTGAGCACGCAGCACCCTGAGTAGTGAGCACCCAACGTACTGAGCATCGAGCACCCTGAGCACTGAGCACCCAGCACCCTGAGTACTGAGAACCGAGCACCCTGAGCACTGAGCACCCAGCACCCTGAGTACTGAGCTCCGAGCACCCCGAGCACTGAGCACCCAGCGCCCCGAGCACCGAGCACCCTGAGCACTGAGCACCCAGCACCCTGAGTACTGAGCACCCAGCACCCTGAGCACTGAACACCCTGAGGACTGAGCACCCAGCACCCTGAGCACTGAGCACACAGCACCCTGAGCACTGAGCACCCAGTACCCTGAGTACTGAGCACCCAGCACCCTGAGCACTGAGCACCCAGCACCCTGAGTACTGCGCAAGCAGCACCCCGAGCACTGAGCACCCAGCACCCCAAGAATGAGCACCCAGCACCCCGAGTACTGAGCACCGAGCACCCTGAGCACTGAGTACCCAGCACCCTGAGCACTGAGCACCCAGCACCCTGAGTACTGAGCACCCAGCACCCTGAGTACTGAGAACCCAGCACCCTGATTAATGAGCACCGAGCACCCCGAGTACTGAGCACCCAGCACCCTGAGTACTGAGCACCCAGCACCCTGAGTACTGAACACCCAGCACCCTGAGCACTGAGCACTGAGCACCCTGAGCACTGAGTACTGAGCACCGAGCACCCCGAGCACTGAGCACCCAGCACCCGGAGTACTGAGCACCCAGCACCCTGAGTACTAAGCACCGAGCACCCTAAGTACTGAGCACCCAGCACCCTGAACACTGAACATACAGCACCCTGAGTACTGATCACCTCGAGCACTGAGCACCCAGCACCCTGAGTACTGAGCACCGAGCACCCCGAGCACTGAGCACCCAGCACCCCGAGCACTGAGCACCCAGCACCCCGAGCACTGAGCACCCAGCACCGTGAGCACTCAGCACCCAGCACCCTGAGTACTGAGCACCCAGCACCCTGAGCACTGAGTACCCAGCACCCTGAGCACTGAGCACCCAGCACCCTGAGCACTGAGCACACAGCACCCTGAGCACTGAGCACCCAGCACCCTGAGTACTGAGCACTGAGCATTCAGCACCCCGAGTACTAAGCACCCAGCACCCTGAGTACTGAGCAATGAGCACCCAGCACCCCGAGCACTGAGCACCCAGCACCCTGATTAATGAGCACCGAGCACCCCGAGTACTGAGCACCCAGCACCCTGAGCACTGAGCACCCAGCACCCGAGTACTGAGCACCCAGCACCCTGAATACTGGGCAACCAACACCCTGAGTACTGAGCACCCAGCACCCTGAGCACTGAGCACCCAGCACCCCGAGCACTCAGCACCCAGCACCCTGAGTACTGAGCACCCAGCACCCTGAGCACTGAGCACCCAGCACCCTGAGCATTGAGCACCCAGCACCCTGAGCACTGAGCACGCAGCACCCTGAGTAGTGAGCACCCAACGTACTGAGCATCGAGCACCCTGAGCACTGAGCACCCAGCACCCTGAGTACTGAGAACCGAGCACCCCGAGCACTGAGCACCCAGCACCCTGAGTACTGAGCTCCGAGCACCCCGAGCACTGAGCACCCAGCGCCCCGAGCACCGAGCACCCTGAGCACTGAGCACCCAGCATCCTGAGTACTGAGCACCCAGCACCCTGAGCACTGAACACCCTGAGGACTGAGCACCCAGCACCCTGAGCACTGAGCACACAGCACCCTGAGCACTGAGCACCCAGCACCCTGAGTACTGAGCACCCAGCACCCTGAGCACTGAGCACCCAGCACCCTGAGTACTGCGCAAGAATCACCCCGAGCACTGAGCACCCAGCACCCCAAGAATGAGCACCCAGCACCCCGAGTACTGAGCACCGAGCACCCTGAGCACTGAGTACCCAGCACCCTGAGCACTGAGCACCCAGCACCCTGAGTACTGAGCACTGAGCACGCAGCAACCCGAGCACTGAGCACCCAGCACCCTGAGTACTGAGCACTGAGCACCCAGCACCCCGAGCACTGAGCACCCAGCACCCTGAGCACTGAGCACCCAGCACCCGAGTACTGAGCACCCAGCACCCTGAGTACTGAGCACCCAGCACCCTGAGTACTGAGCACACAGCACCCCGAGTACTGAGCACCCAGCACCCTGAGTACTGAGCACCCAGCACCCTGAGCACTGAGCACCCAGCACCCCGAGCACTGAGCACCCAGCACCCTGAGTACTGAGCACCCAGCACCCTGAGCACTGAGCACCCAGCACCCTGAGCACTGAGCACCCAGCACCCTGAGCACTGAGCACCCAGCACCCTGAGTAGTGAGCACCCAACGTACTGAGCACCGAGCACCCCGAGCACTGAGCACCCAGCACGCTGAGCACTGAGCACCCAGCACCCTGAGCACTGAGCACCCAGCACCCGAGTACTGAGCACCCAGCACCCTGAGTACTGAGCACCCAGCACCCTGAGTACTGAGCACCCAGCACCCTGAGCACTGAGCACTGAACACCCTGAGCACTGAGCACCCAGCACACCGAGTACTGAGCACTGAGCACCCTGAGTACTGAGCACCAAGCACCCTAAGTACTGAGCACTGAGCACCCTCAGTACTGAGCACCCAGCACCCTGAGTACTGAGCACTGAGAACCCTGAGTACTGAGCACCGAGCACCCTGAGTACAGAGCACCCAGCACGCTGATCACTGAGCACCCAGGACCCTGAGCACTGAGCACCCAGCACCTTGAGTACTGAGCACCGAGCAACCCGAGCACTGAGCACACAGCACCCTGAGTACTGAGCACCCAGCACCCTGAGCACTGAGCACCCAGCACCCTGAGCACTGAGCACCCAGCACCCCGAGCACTGATCACCAAGCACCCTGAGTACTGAGCACCCAGCACCCTGAGCACTGAGCACCCAGCACCCTGAGTACTGAGCACCCAGCACCCTGAGTACTGAGCAACCAGCACCCTGAGCACTGAGCACTGAGCACCCAGCACCCTGAGCACTGAGCACTGAACACCCAGCACCCCGAGCACTGAGCACCCAGCACCCCGAGCACTGAGCACCCAGCACCCTGAGCACTGAGCAACCTGTGGACTGAACACCCAGCACCCTGAGCACTGAG